>NC_092879.1:1094171-1343812 GCF_028372415.1 Notamacropus eugenii | reverse complement strand
GGCTGCTGCAGTGACTTCTTAGTTGGCCTCCCTGACCCAAGCCTCTCCCTGTTCCAGTCCCTCCTACACATTGCTGCCAAAGGGATTTTCCTGAAGTACTCATCTGACCCTGTCACTTGCCTACCAAGTAAAACCCAGTGGCTCCTTATTGCTTGTAGGATAAAATATGAATGCTTCTATTTAGTCTTCAAGCACTCCACAACCTGACCTCAAACTCTCTTTCCAGCCTCCTTGTCCGTCACTCTCCCTCCTCAGTGAGCCAGCCAAACTCGCCTTTTCTCTGTTTCTCATACCCAACCCTCCATCTCCTTTTGTACCAGCTATCCCCATTCTTCAAATGCCAGATTCACAACTTCAACATTATCTCTGAGTCTAAATTCTTCTTTTCCCACATATCAAAGCATTTTTCAAAGAACTAGGATTTTGGAAAGACCTGGGATTCTCACTGGGGAGCTCTTGGTTGTCAGTCCTCTGCCCCATTTTACCTCCCCAACATCTCTCTGAGATACCCCTTTTCTTTACTTGAACAGCTTTTAGTTCAGGAACTCATTGCCTCTCACCTGGACTACTTCAGTAGCAACCTCATCTCTTCTCATTCCAGGGTATCCCTACACACTGTTATCAAAGTAGCAATGTATCTACTGGGCAGGCAAGTCAGCCTACGTTAGGCAGCAAGGCACCGTGAGACTGGGACAGGAGGCAGTGTGTGTGATATGAGTCAAGGTGGCACCACCATCTTGACCACTGTCCAACTACTGACCAACTGTAGTCACAGCCACTGAAGACCCAGAATAGAAAATTCTGGACATCAAAGTCCTTGGCATTGACAAATGGTTCTCCATCAGAAATGTGGCCTTATCACTGATGGTAGAGAAGATGTATCAGCCACTGTTTGCTGTGGAATCCTGAGGACTATGGGATCTTTCCATCTGACTTGCAGCTGAAACTTCCTATGGTGCATGTGTATGTGTATGTGGGGGGGGGGGGGGGGGGGCGGGCACGTGTGCACATGTGCTCTCCCATTAGAAGTTGGGCTCCCTAAGGGAAGGGACCATCTTTGGTTTTCAATTGGTATCAATGTGCTCAGTACAGCACTTTGCACAGAAGGGCTTATTCATTCTTTCATTCCTTTACTCCTTCCTTCCTTCATTCATCCATCCATTCATACCCACAGCTGTAAGCCCTTACTTTACAGTAAATTTAGGAACAGATGCAGCATTTATGAACTTTCAGCAGTTCAGCACCTACTTAGCAAGAATAATTGGTAAAACAGGAAGCTACCACATAAGAGCTGGAGTAAGCTGCTTCCCTGTTCTATCCTGCATAAGTCCACCCTGATCCCTGCTAGGGTCTCTGCTTCCCTACCTCTAGGATGGTGCCCCAGAACCCTCTCGCGTGAGGGCACATTTCATGGACTTGTCTTGGGTGTTATTTGTGATTCTTACCCAGGCCACAAAAATTCCTAACTGTAGCTCCTGAGATACCTCCAGCCATAGGAGGCTTTTTGGTGAGAAGTCTGCATCCCCTCCTCATGCATTCCTTTCCCACATTATTTATAAGATGAACATACAGTGAATGAGTGTCCCTTACCTTACTGGTCCCCGAGCTGACTCATTATTTTGTATTAAATCCAAGACACTGCATTTGCTTTTAAAAGAAGGACATTCCCAAGACATCTACTATGTGTGAACAAGATCTGATTTCATCAGAAATTTGTGTGCTCAGGAAATGCAGTTTTAACACCAAAGTCAACAACAGGAGAACATAGTAACAGTCATTTTAATTCCTTTCTTTGACAAGTTAGGTTGTAAACTTCAAATAGCTGTTCCTAACAGTAGCCAGATAGGGCTGAGTGAGTTAGGGGGGTTGTTGTACATAAACTCAAGGACAAGAAAAGGGATCAGGGGCTTGTCCAGAGCCCCAGGAGGGAATGTCAGACCTGGGGTTCTCACTGGGGAGCTCTTGGCTGTCAGCCCTGTGCTCAATTCACGAGTCCTCTCTGGATTGCTAAAGATGAATTTTTAAAGTGACAGCTAATTGTGCGACCAGGGCCTCTACAATAGAGTTAAATACTCCACCGTAACAGCCACTGCATTGGGGATGATGCACTCTAATAAAAGTCTCCAAGCATTATATATGTAAAACGGTATCAAAACAAAAGTTTTTAAATTGTGTTTAAAATTAAACAAAAGTTTAAATTTGTCACCACTGCATCATGGCCTAATTCTCCAATTTAAAAATAAAATCAGTTCCTGCATCTGGAGGATGGTGTATCTCCATGCTGTGAGAATTAAATGAATGATTTTCCGATTACGCGCAGAGTTCAGCCCTCAGGAGGTTAATGGGGCTATATCACCAGGTGATGTACCAACAGGTCTAGAGGTAATGTGGGACAAAAGGTCAACGTGTAAATTTCCTTGCCCTTTAAAATTCTGGTCAGAATTTGCCATTTGAAACATTAACTGGTTGGGCTTTGCAGTTCCCCCTTTCCCTTTAAGATGGTTTTAATTACTTAAATTAGATGGGATTGAAAGCTTGCCTTTGAACTCCAAAATGGAGAACAGGGACTGGACTCCAATTCTGCTGGATTTCTAATACACAGTAATATTTTTCATAGCATTTACCATCAGAATTAACATGACTTTATGAGGATAAAATCAACTGCATTCCTGTTTGGATATTTCATTTAAATTTCAAAGACTCCAAAACAATGGCAATAAAACATTAAACAGAGGACCAATGTGCATGTGAAGTGACTGCTTCTAAAATGGTGGTGTGATGTATTTTCAAAGATTTTGGATATTTTTTAGATTTTTTTTTTTAGATATTTTATTTAGATAAATAATTTAGATATTTTTTTTCAACACAGCAAATATGCTACTGTGTCTAGTGTCTCAAAGAACATCCTTAGATAAGTGATTTAACCTCTTAGCAGTTTAGTTGGTTACCTATAAGGAAGGAATGTGACCCCTTGGACCTCCCAGAAACCTGGCTTTGCAATTCTCTGATGTATGTATCACAGAATGAGCTATATGAGAAGTACTCTGCAAACTTTAAAGTGCGAAGTGAGTATCATCAATTATTATTTTTTTCTATTCAAAGAATGAATTATATTTTGGGGGGGGTTACATTGAGGATAGGAACCATGACTGACCCGTGTATTTCCCCAGGGCCTGGGGAGGTTACTGTGCCCACAGATACTTAATGAATATATATGCTTGTCATGCTATTTTGTCTTTTTCTTCCTTCTCGTGGTGTTTTCCTTTGGTTCTGATTCTTCTGTACAATGTGACTAACGTGGAAACGGGTTTAATATGATTGTACTTATATAGCCTATATCAGATTGCATGCTGTCTTGGGGAGAGGGTGGGGAAGAAGGAGGAGAAAATTTAGAACTCAACATCTTATAAAAGTGAATGTTGAAATATAAATGTAAATAAAATAAATGTTGAAAAATAAATTAATTAACTAAAAATAACTATGTGCTTCTTCAGTATCACTGAATTAGAGAACCTCAGAAGGGAACCTTGGAAGGGAACTCAAAGGTCACCTATTTCAACTGAACCTTTAACCAGAACCCCTCCATGGAAATGGACAAGTGATGATATTAACAATATGATATAACATATAACAATATGATATTTGCAAAGCTCTTAACAATATTTTCTCTGACCACCATGATAATTCTGGGATGTCTTTGCTATGACTATCCTGATTTTATAGAAGAGGAAACTGAGAGGCTAAGAGACATTGTGACTTAGATTCATGATAAGTCACTCTAGGATTTCATGTTTTAAAATAAGTAATAACTACTTTCTGGCGATTCAGATTGTTCTCAATCTGCCTACTTCTGGTTCCACATGCCTGATCAAGGGGATTAGAGGGAAAAAAATTCCATGAGGATTTACCCACAGTCTTATAAAGTCTGGATGCGGGTCTGGCCCACAGCTCTTTGTTTGGTCCAAATCTGTTCACTGTGCTCTGTCTCATGTCTATATTTGTTACCTTGGAAAATAACATTCCAGGTGTCATGTATAGATTATCTCATTTATCGTGATGCTGCTAGATAAAGAGGAGACAAGTATAAACATAGAACTTCATGCACAGAAAAACAGGTTCAGTTTGACTAAAGAAAGAGCTAAAGAAATAAACTATGTCCTCTCTTTAAAAATATTCTCTGATTTGTGATAGGTGTTACTCAATTTAAAAAAAAATAGCCTCTTCCTTCTTTCCCCCAAAGTTGAAACCTGAAATTGATTGACATCATTAACAAACAACATCTATTGAATTTCCATTATGTGTAAGGAATCTTTGGAAGGGAGATGGGAGATGAAAAGTAGAGATAAGTAAGAATGTACAATAATAAGCAGACATGATCCAAGCCCATCAGGTGTTGACAATCTAAGGTGGAGCCAGATAGGAGAGATAAATAAATACAATTTGTACACACTTGGGTTACTATAAATGGATGCGTCACAACCCACATAACGATGGTGCAAAATACAGTGGAATTTTCAACACTGGAAATGATCCTGGCACCGTAACAAGAATGTATAGTAAAATGAGCTCTGGACTTAGAACTAGGAAGTCTTGGGTTCAAGTCCCGACTCCCACATTTACTAATAGGGTGAACTAGTCATTTGAACTGAGACTCAGTTTCCTCATCTGTAAAATGGCAACACAAATATATATATATATATATATATATATATACATACATACTTACATACATATATCTATGTATATATGTATATATAAACTGTGATGGAGAAAGCTGCGATGTGGAGGGAATAAATGTATCTTAGTCAGGTGGTCAGCTTTCACAGGGTTTTAAAGAGATATTCCTAAAGGACCGTTCTGGCTATGTCATTCTCCTGGTCAAGAAACTTTGGAAAACTCAGGGACCTCAGCTTCTGAGGTAAGAACTCACCGTGTGATAAAAATTGCTGGGAAAACTGGAAAACAGCATGGCAGAAACTGGGCATAGACCAACGTCTGACACTGTATACCAGAATAAAGTCCAAATGGGTACACAATCTATGTATAAAAGGTGATACTATAAACAAATTAGGGGAGCAAGGAATGGTTTATTTGTCAGATTTATGGAGAATGAAAGAATTTATGACCAAACAAGAGATAGAGAACATTATGAAATGTAATTTTGATTACATTAAATTTAAAAGTTTTTACACAAACAAAGCCAGGGCAACCAAGACTAGGAGGGAAGCAGAAAAGTGGGAAAGAATTT
The DNA here is from genome assembly GCF_028372415.1 of Notamacropus eugenii. Lineage (NCBI taxonomy): Eukaryota > Metazoa > Chordata > Mammalia > Diprotodontia > Macropodidae > Notamacropus > Notamacropus eugenii. The sequence goes on along the minus strand of NC_092879.1, from coordinate 1,338,564 downwards.
TTGCAATTATTGTCTGTGATAAAGGACTCGTTTCTAAAATATATAGAGAACTGAGTCATATTCACAAGAATACAAGTCACTGACCAATTGATAAACAGTCAAAGGATATGAATAGGCAGTTTTCAGATGAAGAAATTAAAGCTCTTAATAGTCAAATGAAAATGCTCTAAATCGCTAGATTAGAGAGATGCCAATCAAAACAACTCTGAGGTAGCACATCACACCTATCAGATTGCCTAACATGACAAAACAGGAAAATGATAAATGTTGGAGAAAATGTGGGAGAGTTGGAACACTAATTCATTGTTGGTGGAACTGTGAGCTGATCCAGTCGTTCTGGAGAGCAATTTGGAACTATGTCCAAAGGGCTATAAGAAAATGTGCAGACCCTTTGACCCAGCAATACCACTTCTAGGATTGTATCCCACAGAGATCATAAAAATGAGAAAAGGACCCACATGTACAAAAACATTTGCAGCAGCTCTTTTTGTAATGGCCAAGAACTGGAAATTGATGGAATGCCCATCAAATAGGGAATGACGGAGCAAGCTGTGGTGTGAGAATGTAATGGAATACTATTGTTCTAAAAGAAATGATGAACAGGCGGACCTTAGAAATGCCTGGATAAACTTGTATCAACTAATGCTAAATGAAGTGAGCAGAACCAGGAGAATATCATACACACAGTAATAGCCACAATGTGAGAGGACTGTTTTTGATAGACTTAGTCCTTCACAGCAATTCAAGAACCTCAAACATTTCCAAAGGACTCCAAATGCAAAGTGGCATCCACATCCAGAGAAAGAACTATAGAGTTGGAATGCAGAATGAAGTAGACTATTTTCTCTTTTCTTATGTTTGGTTTTGTTTAGTTTTACTCATGCCTTCTCCCATTCGTTTTAATTCTTCTATGCAACATGACTAATGTGGAAACGTGGTTAATACGAATGTACGTGTAGAGTTGGGAGGTAGAGGGGAGGCAGAGGGAGAAAATTTAAAACTTGTGGAAGTGATTGTTGAAAATTGAAAGCAAATAAATAAATAAATTTGGAGGAGAAAGAAAAAAAGAACCTTTAGAAATTCCCTTCTACATTTGGATCAAATATGAACTCCCATTTGATGTTAAAGCCCTTCATAACCTAGTTTCAACCTCACTTTCCATTTTTTCACATTACCATCCTTCCTACACATATATGCACAAGTTCACACAGATATACATATACATACACACATAGGTTCTGTTGTCATCTAATAAAGAATGTGGACTCCTTGAGGGCAGGGACTATTCCATTTTTATCTTTGTGTCACTAGTACCTGGCATAGAGAAGACACTTAAAAAATCCTTGACGGTTGGTTGGTAAGAGGATCTAGTTTCTTCCGATAATAGGAAACTCGTTATCGCCTGCTACAGTTTCTGCATTTAGATAGCTGTAATTCTGTGCTTAGGTTAGGAATCTATGTTTAGTTAGCTGTAATTGTCAGGAACTTTTCCTCAAATATCCTAATCTCTCATTTCCTCAATCTATTCAACTTCCATAACCTCCTCCTCTACTTCCCCTTGGGCACACACTGGAATGGTCCTACCCTACATTTTTTCACTGCTACCACTGACTTTCAAGCATTTCCAGATTCCTTTATCTGACCATAATCTTTTATCATTCTATCTCTTCATATGCCTTTCTACTTTTGAACCAATTGTTCTATAAGGAAGGGTTAATCAGTCACCTCACTCCACCTAAAATGAATGACAGGATACTACAATCTGATATACCTTAACTTGAACTCATACACTACTGAATGGAGCTCAGGAAGTCATTTGATAGTGGTGTCTGGGTCATAAAACATTTGTGTTGTCTAATCTCCACTGGGCTCTCACTGTAGCAAGGCAAACCTCTTGTTTCCTCCAGCTATGTATGTACATACATGCATACACACATACATGGTCTCCCACAGCACATTCTCCCTCATCCTTTTACCATGTTTCTAATCTCATACTTTACCAATAAAGTCAAAATCAAGACCATTTGCCAGGAGCTCCCTTTTCTTGTTCTCAACTCTCTTCATCTCAACTTCCTTTGACATAATCTTCTATTTAGTCTCCTTTTATTCCAGTCTCTGATGAAGAGGTAGCTCTTCTCACCAAAGCCAAGCCCTCCACATATAGTCTTGACCCCATTTCCTCTTGTCTTCTTCAAAAGACTACCCCTACTATTTAATTTCTACCCTTTCTCTTCAATCTCTCCTCACCTACTAGCTCCCTCCCTGATGCCTACAAATATAGATGTCTCCTCTTTTCTTAAAAAACTCCTCATTGGATGCTTTCCTATTAATTATCATACTACACCTTTCTTCCCTTTCATGGTTAAACTCCACAAGAAAGGACTCATAAGACAATTTGGAATTACGTCCAAAGGGCTATAAAACTGTGCATTGATCCAGCAATACTGCTTCTAGGTCTGTATCCCAGACAGAACATAAAAACAGGAAAAGGACCCACATGTACAAAAGTATTTATAGCAGTTCTTTTTGTGGTGGCAAAGAATTGAAAATTGAGGGGATGTCCATCAACTGGGGAATGGCTGGACAAATTGTGGTATATGAATGTAATGGAATACTATCGTGCTATAAGAAATGATGAGCAGTGGACTTCAGAAAAACCTGGGAAGACTTATATGAACTGATGCTGAATGAAATGAGCAGAACCAGGAAAATATTGTACACAGTAACAATCACACTGTATGATGACTGACTTTGATAAACTTATCTCTTCTCAGCAACAAAAGGATCTTAGACAGTTCCCAAAGACTCACAATCCCAAAGACTCACAATGGAAAATGCTGTCTACATCCAGAGAAAGAACTTTGGAGTCTGAATTCAGATGGAAGCATACTATTTCTTCTCCTTTCCTTTTGTTGTTTTATTTTGTTTCTTCTCTCTTGTGGTTCCTACTATTATTTCTAATTCTTCTTTATATTATGACTAATATGAAAACATGTCTAATATGAATGTATAAGTAGATCCTATACAAATTGCACATCATCTTGGGGAGGGGGGAGGAAAGGGAGGGGGAGAAAATTTGAAATTCAAAATATTGTGGAAGTGAATGCTGAAAACTAAAACTAAATAATTTTTTTTTTTAAAAAAAGGACTTCATGATGAAAAATGCTATCTCTTCCAGAGAACAAGCTGATAAGAGTCTGAATGCAGACTGAAACATATTATTTTTCACCTTCCATAGTGTGTGTGTGTGTGTGTGTGTGTGTGTGTGTGTGTGTGTGTTTTCCTTTGGGTCTATGTTTTCTTTTACAACATGACTAACATGGTAATATGTTTTGTATATGATTAAACATATTAAATGTTCATGATTGAACCTACATCAAATTGTTTACCATCTCAGTGAGGGAGAGAGAAAATTTGGAACTCAAAATTTTTTCAAAGTGAATGTTAAAAATTGTCTTTACATGTAACTGGGGAAAAAAGAAAACATTAAAAAAACCTCCATGAGAAAGTCATCTTCAAATGGTGTCTCCATTTCTTCTTCTCTCATTTTCTTCTAAATCTTCTGTCATCTGGCTTTACTTTATCATTCATCTGAAAACTGCCTTTGCCAAATTTAACAGCAATCTTTTGAAATGTTAATCGAATGGCCTTTTCTTAGTCCTGATCTCCCTTGATATTTCTGCAGTCTTTGACACTATTGATCCCCTTTTCTGTAGGTCTCCATGTCACTGCTCTCTCCTGATTCTTCTCCTGTCTGCTGGAATGTTCCTCAGTCTCCTTTGATGGTTCTTCACCCATGTCATGCCCTTTAACTTTGAGTATACCCCAATGATCTGCCCTTGGCTCCTTTCTCTTCTCCCTCTGTCTAATCTCATCTTGTGATTTCATCAGCTCCCATGGGGTCAATTATGTCTATGCAGAGATTCCCAGATCAATATATACAGCTAGACTCCTTCTGCTGAGCTAAAATCACACATCTTCAGTAGCCTCCTGTACATCTCAAACTGGATGTGCCATAGGCATCTCCAACTCAACATGTCTAAAGCAGAACTTAATTATCTTTCCCACCAAACTCTTCACTCTCTTGACTCTTCTGTTACTCTAAAGGACATCACCATCCTCTCAGGCACCCAAGTCCACAACTTCAGTATCGTCCTCAGCTCTTCACTCTCATCTACTCCATATATGCACTCTATTGCTAAATCTGGTCATTTCTTCTTTCATAACACCTCTTGAACATGTCCCTTTCTCCCACCCATCCAGCCCCAGTCCAGGCCTCCATCATCGCTTGTCTGGACTACTACAATAGTGTTTTAACTGGTCTCCCTGACTCAGGGTCAAATATGAACTCCTCTGTTTGGCATTTAAATCTCTTCATAACTTGGCCCCTTCCTAACTTTCTAGGCTTCTTACACTTTCCTCCCCATCCATATACTCCCCAATCCAGTCATGCTGGTACAATTCGTCTACCATGATACTCCACCCTCCTTCTCTGTGATTTTGTACTGGCTGTTTGTCATGCTTTGTATGTCTTCATGACCTCACTAGCCTTCTGGGTGGTCTCCCTGTCTCAAGTCTCTCCCTCCACTAGACCATCCTACACTCAGTTGTGGCCATGATTTTTCTCATGAACTGGTCTGCCTAGGTCATCCTCCTACCCAGTGAGTTCCAGTAATTATTACCTCCATGATCAAACATAAAACCCTCTACTTGGCTATTCAAGCCTTTTACAACCCATCCCCTACCTTCCCCTCCAGTCTCTTCCCAACTACTCTACCATCCTATGACTCGGGCCTTCCTGTTATTTCTTCAAACAAGATACTCTGCAAGCTGTTCCCAAAGCCTGTGAAGTTCTGCCCCCTCACATCCACCTCGTACCTGCCTATGAAAAGTAAATCAACAGCTTGCTAAAGGAGACCCAAAAAATGCTGAAGTAAATAACACCTTTAAAAATAGACTAACTCAAGTGGCAAAAAAGGCCCAAAAAGCCAATGAGGAGTAGAATGCTTTAAAAAGCAGAATTAGGTAAATGGAAAAGATAGTTCAAAAGCTCACTGAAAAAAAAATAGCTCTTTAAAAATTAGAACGGAGTAGATGGAAGCTAATGACTTTATGAGACACCAAAAAATTACAAAACAAAACCAAAAGAATGAAAAAATTGAAGACAATGTGAATATCTCATTTAAAAAACCGACCCGGAAAATTGATCTGGGAGACACAATTTAAAGATTATAGGACTACCTGAAAGCCATGATCAAAAAAAGAGCCCAGACATCATCTTTCATGAAATTATCAAGGAAAATTGCCCTGGTATTGTAGAACCAGAGGGTAAAATATATATTGAAAAGATCCACCGACCACCTGCTGAAAGAGATCCAAAAAGAGAAACTCCTAGGAATATTGTAGCCAAATTCCAGGGTTCCCAGATGAAGGAGAGAAAAAGAAACAATTGAAGTACTGTGGACATCCAATCAGGATAACACAAGATTTAGCTTCTACATTAAGGGATCGAAGGGCGTGGAATATGATATTCCAGAAGTCAAAGAAACTAGGATTGAAACCAAGAATCACCTACTCAGCAAAACTGAGTGTAACACTTCAGGGGAAAAATGGTTATTCAAAGAAAAGACCAGAGTTGAATACAAATTTGACCTTCAACCACAAGAATCAAGAGAAGCATGAAAAGACAAACAGGAAAGAAAAATCATAATGGACGTACTAAAGCTGAACAGTTTACATTCCTACATGGAAGTATAATATTGGTAACTCTTGAAACTTTTCTCAATACTTGGGTAGTTTGAGGGATTACACATACACATGCACACAGACACACACACATACACCTATACACACATACATATACATATAGACAGAGGGCACAGGGTAAGTTAGATAGGAAGGGATAATATCTAAAACAATAAAATTAAGGGGTAGGAGAGGAATATAGTGGGAGGAGAAAGGGAGAAATGGAATGGCGCAAATTGTCTCCCATAAAAGAGACAAGAAAAAGCTTTTTTCAATGGAGGGGAAAAGTATGGAGTTTAGAGGGGAAAAGTGAAGCTTACTCTCATCACATTTAGCTTAAGGAGGGAATAAGCTGCACGCTCAACATGGTTTGAAAATCTATCTTACACTACAGGAAAGTAGAGAGAAGGGGATAAGTGGGGTGGGGGGCATGATAGAAGGGAGGGCAAATAGGAGGAGGGAGTAATTACAGGCAAACACTTTTGGGGAGGGGCAAGGTCAAAAGAGAGAATAGAATAAGTGGGGGGGCAGGAGAGAATGGAGGGAAATATAATTAGTCTTTCACAATATGACTATTATGGAATTCCCTTGCATAACTATACATGTATAGCCCATATTGAATGGCTTATCTTCTCAGTGGGGCTGGATGGGGATGGAAGAAGGAAGAGAAGTTGGAACTCAAAGTGTTAGGAACAAATGCTGAGAACTGTGTTTGCATGCAACTGGAAAATAAGAAATACAGGTAATGGGGTAGAGAAATCTATCTTGCCCTACAAGAAAAGAGAGAAGATGGGGATAAGAGAATGGAGGGGTGTTACAGAATGGAGGGCAGATTGGGAGAAGGTGTAATCAGAATGCATGGTGTCTTGGGGCGGGGGGATGGGAGAGATGGGGAGAAATTGGGAACTCAAAATCTTGTGGAAATGAATGTTGAAAACTAAGAATAAATAAACAAATAACCAAATAAATAAGTAAATGGACAAATAAATAAATGAAATATGGGAGAATGCGAAAAAAAGAGAACTCATGTTTGACCAACCCACGTGCCCCTCCCAAAGAAACTCAGGATATAATAAAAGGAAATAAAGGCAGATAATGAGATGTTAAAGTAAATATAAAGATGCGTCTATGATACTCTATTATTTTACATAGTCAAAAGAAAGATTCCTTGAATTGAAAAAGGGGGTTGGCCAGTAGCTTGAAGATTAACCATGATAGCCCTTAAAAAAGCTGTTTTAGAGTCAGTTCAGGAACAAGGCAGCAGTTAAGCAAGAACTGAGGTTCTGAGAGGATATAAAAATCTTTGATTCTCTCTCAGAGGGGTGGAAGAGGAAGGAATTCTCTCTCTCCCCCTCCCTATTTGGCTATGGTACTTTGAAGTCAAGTTATTGGACTAGTAGGAGATCCCCTACTCATCAGGAAGCAGAGATATATACTCTCCAGATAGATAGGGAAAAAAAAAAGAGATAGTCTTATGTGAAGAGGAAAGAAGTAGCACCTTTAGCAGGAAAAAGAGAGGTGACTATGGACTCAAGAAAAACTAGCCCTGGCAACAATAATAGCTAATATTTATACAGTGTTCTAAGGTTTCCACAGTGCTTTACTTACATTAACTCACTTGATTATCACATTTGCCTATAAGAAAACCAAGTCTGCAAGAAGTTAAGTAACTTTCCCAGGGTCACACAACTGTGAGTGTGAGGTGGTATTTAAACCCAGATCTTCTTGATTGTAACTCTAACACTTTAGCCGCTTTACTATCCAGATGCCTAACCCAGCTGAGCAGTCTGACAAGTAGAAGGGAGAAGCATAAGGACTCCATGAGGAATGAAAGGAATTCAACTTCCTTTAGTTCTTGAAATAAGTTGCCCTGGCTACAGCTGTTTCCTAGAGGTGTGCCCCAGAACAATTATAGTCAAAGTTTGTACCCACTCTTCCTATGGATGTTATGTGGGAGAACACAACCTAGATTTATTTTCTTTCTTTTTCTTTCTGTGGCACATTAGTGTTTGCTATCAACTAAAATATGTCTACTGACTGATTGTTCATAGGAAACCTATTAATTTGGGCTTGTGAGCCATAGTGTTTGGAATGTAGACCCACAAGTGTCCTCTGAGGAACCAACCCAGGAGTTGGAATGCAAGTTGGGGAATATAAGAAGAGGTGCTACACGTATCTGAAGGAATTTTTTCCTCAATCCAAATTAGTAAAAGCTTTTGTATTTCATTTTGGACTATGGCATACATAATTTCCCATAACACAGTTTTGTTATTGTCAAAAACAAGTTCTTTAAATCATACCAGACTGAAGTAATATTAGAAGAATGAAGTTCAGATTAAAACTGTATGATGAAAGAGGGAAGAGTGGTAGAAAGAAAAATTATACTAACAACGTATATTTACAGAAGGATAAGAGAAAGAAGTGTAAAGGAAGAGTAAATTCAGTTATATGTAACTAATCAGGACTTTTTTTTTAAACAAGACTAATACTTTTAAAGAAATGCAATGAGAGTTGCTGTTATGTGGGCAATACAAACCAGCCTCAATTAACTAGCACTGAAATTGAGATCTTTATATGATTTAATGCAATGAATTGAAAAGAAGAGTTTATAATTAGCAAATCACTCTGTGTGTAAATGGCTGCTTCTTTAAAGAGCTTCAAACTGTTATTCTCTTAAGAGTTCTAGGAATTCCTCCTGAAATCTTGTTACACAATTGATTTCCACTGTCAAGAAAATATTTGCTGACAAAAAGGGTAAACTGTAGCCCAGCCCTTATCCAAATCATTACAAATGCCAATCCAGCAGAGAATTAGCGAAGTCCTACAATGGAGTATAGTAAAAGAAAGTAGGAGAACAAATTTTATGGACTCTCTAATTAAGAAATAAAAAGATTATGTACAACTCATATCCTATATGTTACTACTGTGCTAGGTGCCTCAGTTTTGAAAAGAGTCGCTCAAGATGTAAATCTAACCCATAATTCTCGTTCAGTCTCACCCATCTGAATTGTTGCCTAGTAAACTCTATGCAACTTTCTAAGTCCCCTAAGTTAACACATCATATTATGAAATGTGGTTGGTGATGAAAGACTATTTCATTCTAAATTACATTTTCTGAATACCATTTCTGCAGTCTACTCTCATCAGCAACCAAGTATGAATTCATTATGTAAGTTCAAGAGCATTTTAACTAGAGGTAGAGGACCTGGGTTTAGATTTCCTCTTCTACTTAGTAGCTGTGTGACTTTGGACAAGTCACTTCACCTTTCTCAGTCTCTGGAGGTTCAGTTAAATAAATAAGCATTGGACCTTCATTCTTTTTAAAGCTCTTTGTAGCCCTGAATCCATGATACTAAAATCTAATTGTTTCCCACTTTCACTCGGTTCTACAAGACTACACTCAATAGTCTCATCGAGCCTACAAAAGCTCCTATAAAGATGTTATTGTTCATAAAAGTTCAAAACTGTAGTTTAAAAAACACAACCTAAATTAACATAAAGACTTGGGAAGCTGATTTATCATAACAAAAAAGTGTTTGAAGGGCAATAGTTTGAGGTATAATTCCAATCAAAAGCATAACATTTTTAGAGAAATGCCAGGGCAAGTGATCACTTCTGAAAGAGATGACATTTAGTCAGGGCTTTGGGGACATGAATCTTCAGTTTCCCCATCATGACACATCTTCCACTCACTTTGATGGTTCTTCTTTTTGGAAACAAAGTGCACAGGTTAAACAATTTTGGGGCCCAATAATATTTTACGAATTGAATGGTATGCTTTTAATCTTAGACGCCCTTTTAAAAAATCATTATCAAGGGTCAGTCTTCTTGCAGTCATTTTCCTAATAAGGATGTAATCCAGTCTGGAAAATAAATACGGTGCAGTGAATAAAAAGAAAGCCTTCCAAAAATCAGGGAATATGAAGAGACACATTAAATTGCCTTTCTATCAGGATGGACCCAAACAGAATTGTATAAAGCTAGTGTTCAAACACTAAAGGAAGAACTCTAAACACACTAATATGTTTCAGTTAGGAGAGACCTCTAGTATGTTTGTGCTAAAGCTCCATGTGTGCGTGGAGAGGGGTGGGGGAAGGGGGGTTGTGTGCTGTGCTCCAAGTAGAATTAATACATCAGAATCACTGCAGTCATTTTGAATACTCTGATGGTAAATTTTACAAGATATCACACACTAAATTAACCTAGAAATGTCTTTATTATGTTGAGGCCATTTTTTTTCAGGTAGCATCAGTTGCTTTTTATAAGCAAGCATCGAACATTATTTTGTGATTCAGAGTTTAAAAATTCCATGTGATCACCTCCATCAAGTAATTATGCAGATTTCAAACCTATCTCCTTATAGTAACTAACAATCTTTTTTCAAGGAGCAGTAAGAAGCATCAACCAAATTGTTAAAGTCAGTGTATAGTCTTGCACCCCAAGCACCTTTATTTCACCAAGAGGTATAAAAATGGTAGCAAAAAATGAATCATGCTGATTGCTCCTTAATTTAATAGATAAATAAAGTGATCTTGCTGTAAAAGACAATAATGGCCTAGCTGTTAGGTTCCACAAATTCTAAAAACACTAGGTACATCCTTGGTTTGCAGATCAGATGTCATTACATTTTTTTGAGAATTAGTCCTGATAATCCTCTGTTTTCTCATCTTCCACATTAAAAACACATTTGAGGTACACACACAGAGAATGTTCTTCTTTAACACACACACACACACACACACACACACACACACACACACACACACACACACACACACACACACACACACACACACACACCCCAGGAGGTCTCTTAAGGAGTCTACTGCTGAGAAGGTAAAAGCATTTTGCTCATTTTTCATTGGCTAAAGCAATCCAAGCCTGCTTGGTACCCAGAGGGTATTCTCAAATAAACGTCAATCTCTGGCTGCCACCTAAGCTGATTGAAAACAGAAGGCGAACATTCCTTAAAGAATGAGTATGTTAAACTGTTAATGTCTCTCCTCCACCCCCACCCTCCCCAACCAGGGACAGAAGCACACAGAGACGCTCAGACCCAAAATCAAGGATTTACTCGAAAGCAGCCAGTTCTGTTATCTGAGAGATCATGCAGTATTTGTATCAAATTCCTTTTTCCCACTGTTTTTGCAGCTTTTAGAGAGGAAGTCAAAGCCACAGGGATGTTGGAGAGTTTCTGCGAGCTGCTCCCAGACTCACAAAGCAGCAACTTTGGGGACTTGGCTCTCGGCCATCCTGCCTCGGGAGCAGTCACGTAGAGAGATATTTTGATAAGAGAAGAGCGCTTCAGCTACGGTGCAAGTGTCAGAAAGCACAAAGGCAGATGCGTAAGAGTCAGGACCGGGCTAGCGGGTGTAATGGGAACAGTGAGAAGTAGTGGGGTGGGTGGATTGGGGAGTGTGTGTGCATCAGTAGACACGTTACTTTCCTTCTACCACCTCGGGTCAAGGTATGGGGATCCCTGAGCTAGAAACTATCCGAATATCCGAAAAATGTTTTTGAAGGGTCGATTTCACTTTTAGCCTGACCTCCCAATAAAAAGCCCATTTTCTGGTGTTGTCTTTTCGGGCTAGAAGCGGAGTGCTTATTTTAGTTCCCGCGGGGAGTGGGAGTGGAGGGAAAAGAAGCTCACACAGCCCACTTCAGTGAAAGTGGGGGGAAATAATCTCTTCTCCCCGAGTAGGGAAAGGGGTGGGATCGGAGCCAAAGAGCACCTACCCTCCCCGCCGCCCAGGCCATGGGGGCAAGCCGAGCAGGCGAGGCGGAGAGGAAGCGCGGTCGGTTTAAGGGAACCTTGGCAGACAGGAGGGGAGGGAAGGATGCGGGCTCCGGCCTCGGGCGCTGCAGATACCGCGGGGAAGAGGGCAGCGCAGCAAAGCCACAGCCATTACCTGCAGCGCTCACCATCACCACTACCACCACCTCTTCCTCCTCCTCCTCCTCTTCCTCCTCCTCCTCCTCTTCCTCCTCCTCCTCCTCTTCCTCCTCCTCCTCCTCTTCCTCCTCCTCCTCCTCTTTCCCCTCCTCCTCCTCTTTCCCCTCCTCCTCCTCCCCCACCCCGCAGCCAGTCCCAGCCCCCCAAGAAGACTTCTAATCCAGAGCTTGTGTCCTCCCCTTTATCCAGGAAGGGAGGGAAGGGGGCAGGAAGAGAAATGAGAGCTTTCAAAAACTAAATGAAACGTTTGCACCCAAAAAAGGTGGCGGTGGGGTGTAACCCAGACAGAGGTTGGAAGGAAGAGGGCTCTGCAGGTCGGCCCAGGGGTGGATACACAAGGGACTGGACCAGCACTCGGCACTGCCCGGGGGAGAGGAAACCACACGCGGCCAGCTGCACGCAAAAGGGAGACCTGGTCCCTCTAATGGAAAAAAAGAAAGAAAAAAAAAGAGGAAAAAAAGAAAACCGCCCCGGGGCAGCATCCGCACCAGAGCCACAATGGAGGCTTTCATGGAGCTTTCAGGGTCACCGCGGAGAACGACAGAAGCCGGGGAGCAGCGCCCAGCACAAGCCAGGCGGCCTCGGGTCCGGGGGCCCCCCAGTGCGCGTCTGCTGGCGGGGGGTGGTGCGGGTTCCCGGGGGCAGCTGTGTCCGCCCCATGGGCCACCTCCGTGCGCTTGGCAGGGGGTGTTTAGTAGCGATAGACGGGGAGGGGAGGGGAGAGGAGAGGAAGGGGTGATGAGGGGGTTGGTGGAGCGAAAGCACAGCTGGGGTTTAGGTGCGGGGTGGGGAGCGGGGTAAGTGCGCGTCCAGGAGCGAGCTGCGGCCGCTTGGCACAGATAGGGTTCCCAGAGCAGCCACCGCCAGCTCCCGGGCACCACCGAGATCCGGAGTGGCATCGCAACCCACACTCGCCGGGGCAGCCCGGCCTGCCGCCGAGCACGCCTTTCCCCCCCATCCCTTCTCCTCCAGCTGGCTTCTCCTACGTTTGGTGGAGGGAGCAGGGGAAGGAACCAAGAAGGAAAGGGAAGGAAAAGAAAGGGAAGGGAAGGAAAAAAGGTCTGGAGGAAGTGGCAGCCGCCGCCGGTCATAGCAGAGGAGTTTGCCAACCCCACCGTGGCTGGCTCTGTGTGTGCGAGAGTCTGGAACGCTCTCTCCCACGCCTAGTACGTGCGTAAAAGCCAGTTGCGCCCATAGTCCCAGCCATACCCTCCTTAGCAAATAATAACAACCCCAAACCCTCAGATCTTACCTGAAACACTGAAGCACAAAGTCTCTCCAAGTCCCCTTCCTTTCCTCTCCCCCTTCCGATTTCTCTCCCAGCGATCTGCTCAGCTCGCTACACCAGAGAGAAATGCAATAGCTTGGCTAAGGTAGACACAACAAAGCACAAAGAAGAGTTGCTCCAGGGCTTTGAAACCCCTCAAGGCAAGGATCAGCATTAATTCATGCCTCTAACTCGTCTAAATCAATCTGCAAAATAAGACAAATCAAATTAACTCGTGACCCGGGCAGAAAATTGATCTCTAATTGATCTAAAGCCCCCCCCTCCCCCAATGCTACAATTAAGCATGGATACTTTATATATATACACATATGTATTTATATATTATATTTACATTGTTTATATATGTATGTGTGTGTATGTGTGTATATACACGTGCATACATGTGGGTATATATATATACATATTCATATCTATATGCACACATACACTCATACGGAAATATGTAAGACCATACTATGCCTATTTCCTCCTGTCATCTGCTTATCTGGAGGTGAATAGTATCTTTATAAGTTCAGGCCTTTCCATGTTTTTCTAAATTAACCGTTTCAGCATTTCCTCCAGCAAAGCAATATTCCAACACAATCACAACCTGTCTGAGAGATTTTCTGTAAAAACCTTGTTCTCAATTATCTTCATTCCTTCTGTTCTTGGCTCCACAAACTTTATTTAAATGAGAAAATTTTAATTTAAAAGAGTCAAAATTATCCTTTTTATACTTCAACAATGCTGTCACCTTGTAATGTAGACATTATGGCTTGATACTGCTGAATTTACTTCCTCTCCGTCTTTTTTATCCCCTTGGTCTCCTTGAAGTTCCTGACCTTTTGTTGTACCAAATGAATTATATATTTTTTCTAACTCAAGAAAATAAATTTATTAATTACATTGGAATGACATTGAATTAAGCCAAATTGTCATATTAAAAAACTACTTTGTCTTCCCCTGGCTGAGAAGGGTAAATACTATTTCAGTTACTTAGATCAGAGTTTTTCTGTACAAACAGTGTTCTATGTTTGTGTTCACACAGCTCCTGTGTCTGTTTTGGCCCATGTACACTCAGCTCTTTCATGCAGTCCAGGTAGTTGACATGGTCTTCAGCAGTACTGAACAGTGCTGGTGACACAGGCTAGTTTCTCTATTTTGCAATTCTGATTTGGCCTATTTACTTTAAATCTTTTCTGAGATCATGGTTGCTAACTATGCTTTTTAAAAATTTTAAGGGGCTGAATCCTACAGCCACCCTTTATTCTATCTTTCTGCATGTGTCTGCTCTTTAAAATGTTCTCTGAACGCCTAGAGAAGGACCCCCTGGGGTGAGGCACCACCACGTGCCTCCCTCTCCCATGTGCCTCCCTCCCCACTTGCTTCCCCTCCCCCCCGCCCGTGCCTGCCCCGCCCAGCCACAGGGCTGGAATCCCCCACCGCCGCCCAACCGCCCAACCGTCCTTCCTCGTTCTGGTGGTGACGGGCGGAGACCCCCCTGGACATTCTCAGCATGGCAGGCAGCGAGGAGGACCTGCTGCTTCTCCTCCTTGCCCTCGTCTTCCTGTTGCCCCTCCCTCCCCTCCTCTTCCTCATCTTCCTTCCCCTCCACCACCTCCTCTTCCTCTTCTGCCTTGTCCTCGAGGACGACCTCGGAGATGACCCCGAAGATGACCCCCAGCCTTGAACTACCAGAAAAGACATAGTTTGACCTTTCTCCTGCTGCCTGACAATCCAGAGATCCTCTTCCTCCCCCACCCCCCCACTGCCCCCACTCCCCCACTCCCCCCCAGTCCCCTCTCTCTCCCCCCAAGTTTAATACATTTGTCCTGGTCTCATTTTCAGCGAAGTTGATTATTGCTGACTATGATTCCTTTCATGCTCTATGGGTCAGGAAGTTTGTTACCACACCAAGTCACCACAGTCATCTGATCTGCCATGTGTTGAGGAGAAGTGCCCCCCATTAATCTGAGAATTCATTGTGCTGGAAATACTGGGAGAAATGGGAACTCTTCTTTCACTTCCTTGGGCTCTGGATTTAACGGTGAAAAGACTGATGTGCATAGGTTTGAGTGGGATAGACTTAGTGAAGACTCCTCAGATTGTAATTCTTCTCCCAGGGGTGAGGTAAGGCCTAAAGGTTCAAGGTTACAATATTTTTAGAATAGAATAGTTCCATATAAGGATATAAAACTGTGTAGTGTATTAGAGTCTCAATGATTGGATAAAACTTACATAATTCCTTGATGTCTGCATTTCAAAAGGGATTGGTTAGATTTCGTGTCTAGAATGTGAGACCATATTCTCAGCTAATGAGGATAATGGTCAGTGTGGGGAGGAGGTACTTGCGTTAGGGTCTATATAAATCACTGCCCTTTTCTTTGTCTTCGGCTTTCCTACTCCTACAGGTAAGCCCCGCTTCTCGAGAATCGAATAAATCACTTTTCTGTCATCACTTTGAGAGGTCTCTGAGTAATTGATTTATGTAGGGACCTGAGCCATCCCACACAGGTTGGGGGCTCATCCAGGATCTGTGACCTTTCTGAGAGATGGCTGACAGCTCAGTTCAAAGACTGGGCGCCCGTGGGGAGATTTCCCCATCATCCTTGAAAAGGGCTGCCGGGCCTCCCTCTCTGCAAGGTAACGACCTAAAGCAGAGGAACTCGGTGAAGACAGAAAAGAATAGAGATAGGGACTCCAAAGACTCTGAAGCTGTGAAGTGTGTAAAAATGCCAACTGGTTGGTGTTGAAGTTTGCAGTCAGGCAACTTGTATGCGTATACGACCTAGCGGTAAGTGCGGGGTGGGGCCTGGGGGTCAATTCGTTGAGTCTTAGACAGACTCGGGGAGAAGGTGACAACTCCCAACCAAATTAGTGGACTGCGGGACCCCAGGGTGAAGGGCCCCACCAAAAACGTTTGCTGGGTGACTGCTGGTGATGGGCGACCCTCACCTAAGAGCTGGCAAGAGAGCTAGCAGGAGAGCTAGCAAGGGAGCTAGCACAATTCGTTGAGTCTCAGACTCGCAGGTGTTGGTGACAACCCTTGACCAAAATGGGACAAAAGCAGTCCAAGAATAGAGCTTTGGGGTGGAGTCAGGAAGAAATACCGGTAAATAGTCCCTTGGGAAACTGATTACAAAATTGGCATGAATTACCAAAATTATAGAGAAAAGAATGTAGAAGAAGATGATTAAGTATTGGTGTTTCATATGGGGTGAAAAGATATCAGAGGAGGAGGCACAATCTGGCCCAAATATGGTTCCTCCGAGGATTGGGTTTGCCAAAAATTTAAACCTATATGTACTATTCTATTCTGTTAAATGTTTTGTCTGTATACGTTGTGTTGGTATTACTGTGTGAATGAAAGTCTGTGTGTCTCTGTTTTTTATCTCATAAGGTTGTAAATTTAGCCAGCCAGCCAGCAGGAGCAGAAAGGCTGAACTGAACTGTCCTTGAAATTCCTGTTACTCCCCTTCTTCAACCCCTCCATATTAGTTTCAGAGGGGCTGAGGGACAAGGAGGGAGAGAAAGGGAGAGAAAAATTATTTTACTGTTCAGTTTATACAGTTGGTAACAGCAAGTAAAAGAATGTAGGATAAATAGAAAGAAAGAAGTTATGTGCAGTTTCAAAGTGGCTTGAGGGAAAGGCAGGAGAATTTAAGCAGGTAGAGATGATGAGTGGGGGTACTGTGTAATCAGAAGGCTTGGAAGAAGTACAAAAGGGAGGGAGGGAATTTATCTTTTTCCCTCAGATCAAAGAGGCATGCTAGCAACCATTTAACCATTTCCTGCCTCACCCAAAAGAAGAAATTTTAGTGTAATGGGAAATAACAGAAAGTTAATTGAATTCATTCTGGTTGTATTTGGAATTGTGAATAGGTGAAATATGTCATTCTTAATTTAATGTTTCAGATAGGTTAGAATTTATTAAAGTTTGGTGGAAGTAAGCAGAAGATTAGAAAGTAAAAAAATCTCAAGTAAGCAACTTAGAGCTGAGACTTTTGGATTTAGGTTGAATTAGATCAATATATTTGATGCCAGACAATGTATTTAAAGTAAAAAGATAATAAGTTTAGGTTTTTCTTTTTCTTTGCAGAGTGGGAGGGCCAGAAAGGGGTGGCCTTGGGAATCCTGGCACAAATAAGAGGAAGGCAGAGACACCCAGCAGCATTTCTGCCAAAAATGTTAGATCCATTAACAAAAGGATAGGTATTTGTTAGATGCAACATTAATCTAATGTAACTGTTACACGATTTTAAATTTTGTAATTTATTACATATAGATTGGGGTTTTAAAAAGATGTGATAGAAATTTGATAATTTGAAACTTACATTTGGTTATAAAAAAAGAGCTGAATAGGTTAATGGCTTCTTTTAAGTTTTAAGTAAACTTAAGTTTAAATTTTTAGGTAATCCATCTAAATATTGTATTAGAAATTGCAATGTTAAGTTAATTAATGAATTGGTTAAAAAGAGCTGTTATGAATTTTTTTTTATAAGAGTTTCCTTGTTGTAGCATTCTTATTAAGAAAATGGGAACGCTTTAAAAATGTACAGGTATATATATATAGGTGTGATTTTCAAGCCTGTTTCATCTGAGCATGTATTATGTTAAAAGTTTATTTCTGTTGTTGAAAAGGAAATTTTAGCTAAAATTGTTTTTGCCATGAATCAAGCATTTACTCTAAAGTTATTTTTGTAAAAGAAAGTTTATGGGCAAATGTGAAAAGGCTTTGGGTTTAGGTCTTTTCTTGTGATTTCTGTCAATTAGTTTCAAGGGGATTGTGATAAATTGCAAACTGTTCATAAGAGAGGAAATATTTGTTGTATTAAGAAATACTTTGTAAAATATTTCGTATGGTTTTTTGGAAGGCCTACCTATCCAATTTGTATTTGTAAGTTACAAAAGTGGGAAGAATTTAGTTTCTCTAATAGGATATGAAAATACAATTGATGTCATCTGAAATTTATTGTTCAGGTTCATAGCTAAAACAATTTGTTACCACTTATAAAAAAAATTATGTTTGCCATTTGTAATTTTAATGCTAAAAACCTAAAGCTGGTACACTGTGTGAATATGTGGGGGAAAGAAGCAGTCCTCAGGCTAGTAACAAGTACAGCCCCAGGAGCTGAGGAGATTGTATATAGAACTTGCTTTGGTGAGAATTTGAAAATGTATAAGAAATGATCTTCAGTGATTGGCTCTTTAGGGCAAATTTAGGATCTAAGAAGTAAATAAAATCCCTGGGGACATTCTTTCTAAATCTAATGCGAATAAATAGATATTGTATCATTGTTACATAGAACAAAATTGGGATTTAAAGTTAACTGTAATTGTGTTTTATTTACAGGGGGATTCAAGGAAAGGAATCCCTTACCAAAAAAAAAAAAAGTGGGGGGGGGGGGGCAGGTCTGGGAGCTCCAGGAATGGTCTTGATGGGAGTGGCCAGTAAACTGGAGATTTGGACTGATAGAATTAAGAGTGGGAAGTAGAATAGACTTGGGCATAGTGATAGAGTGGACCTTAGGAGAGCCAGTTCATGTGAAAAAAAAAAAAAACCAAGGAGTTTTCAAGGTGAGGTTTTCCAGGGCCTTTAGACAAATGGGACTAAAACTCTTTTGGGGTAATAGACAAAGGTCCCAACTTGGAATGAGATCTTTACATGTTACAAAATGATGTAAAAGCAATTAGTATTAAAACAATTAACTGAATTAAATACTGAGACTAAATCAGAGACATCTTCAGTTTGGGAGAAAAAATTTCAGTCTAATTTTCTTAGAGGTAGGTAGCCTCTGGTAATATTTGGCATTGAAAGTTAAATGATTGTTTTGATTTGAATTCATTACATAAACATAAAAATTCAAGTTAGTGTTTGAACTTATCACATGTGTAGCTCATTCTTTTAGACTGAGCAGGGTTAGAAAGGGATAAAGTAGTTTGGGAAACAGATATAAATCTATTAGAGAAATGACTTATGATTGTTATTCAATCAGGAACTAGAACATGTATAGAAAAGCATGTAGGCTACTTAAGACTTGCTTCAAAAGATGTTCCTTGGCCAATGTGAAATTAGTCATGTCTGAAACTGATTATTGGAGCTTGCTATTTTAAGATTTTTGTGGACTATTAACTGACTGTTCCTCTGAGTCTAGCTCCAGGTGTGGATAGCAAGAGAGGTGGTCTGAGCCACTGATCCATGATGCCAGTAAGCCTGTGAGATGCTGGTATGAACTGCAAAAAGGTGATCTTATGGGAAGGTCGGGAGAGCGGCTGTTCAGCCTGGGCTGAGGTAGGATTCTCCTGACTCAATTCCCCCACTGACACCTGGCAGACTTGAAGCCTGGCTGAACGCCAGTTGACAATCTACTCCTGCCTGGAATTGACATGAAGTGAGGGAGATGTTGTTTCCCTGCAATGTCCCTACTCTTAATAGCAAATTCCTAAAATCAGAAGTTTTGTAAGTAAAATACCAGATCTGTTGAATAATAGATTGTTGGTAAGGGGACATCTGAGGTTAAGTCTAAAATTGAGCTAACAGGTTTAGGACTTTAGACCAACAACAATAAGTTAGGGTCCTCTAATTCTTAGTAATAGTGTGGAGATGATTAGGTCAAGGGCTTGTGAGACTAGCATGCATAGTTATTATTTTGTCTTAGTTGGTTAATGTTAAATGAAAAATGGTTTGTGGACTATATTGTAAATGCTTTAAAAGAAGCATCACATGATCAGAAGTTGGAATTGTTTTATGATGTGATATGCACTGTGTTAAAAATGATTATTTATTGTATTTATGTAAGTACTGGAGCCTGGTATTGACTCCTTAGTGAAATCTCATCTTCCTAATAAGGGAATGAATAATGACTTACTGTGAAATGTAGAAGCTGCATTTTAATGTGAATTTTCTTTTCTTAAAAAAAAAATGGCAATTTGTCAAAGTTTCAATTTTGGTTTTTGTAAGAATGATAGGAATGGTAATCTAAGATGGTATTAAGTTCAGTTCTATAGGAGAGTGGACATCTGGATTTCTACAAGAAGATGAAGAAAAGAAGATGCTGAGATGCTGTGCTGAAGACTGTTTGAAGGAGCATCCAGATCAGAAAATTGCATAAGATGATATTTTTCCCCAGACTGCTGTATGAGATGGAACCTCTAAAATGGACAGTTCATTAATTTAAATCTCTGTATCTGTACTTATGACAAGGGGACTGCCCCCCCTGTAGTTTGCTAATGTGTGAGTCAATTTTGCTTCCTTCCCATATTCATATAAAAGGAAGATAGATGAAGGGAAGGATTCATAAGGGAAAGAATGTGAAGAGGTATTTATTGATTGGATTTAGGTGTGGAAACAGGAATAAATAAGAGGAGGGGAGGAATATGGGTAAGATTGAACCTTGAACTATCTATTCCCCCATCCCAATTCAGAAAATATTTAGCATGATGGGAAGCCAGTAGACAAAGTTATGGAAGGTTATTGCATTTAAAAATTTTAAAGTTGTTTACTGTCATTTATAATTATTGCTATTAGTTATTAAACTCTCAAGCTTCATGCTTGGAGACACACTTTGTTGGTATTAAAAGCTCCATTTGAAGAGTGTGTGAGAACACACAGAATTTGGAAAGGGATAGCCAATGAGATATATATATATAAATTCATTATAAGTTTTGTTATTTGGGGAACTATACTAGGATTATTATTGTTTGTTCTTAACAGGACTCTCTGTTCAGCAATTGTCCTAAGCCATTAATCACAATATCTAAACAGGACTCTTCTATTAAGACTGTGTGGACTTGACAAACCGTGGGAACAATGCAACCAAAATGTAATACCCTGGGAATGTCCCTTTTAGGCATGATCCTGTTCCCACTGCTGGGACAACAGGCCCCAGTTATCAACCCCCCTCTTGAAAATAGTTTCCTGGCCCTAATTCAGACCATTGCGGACACCTTTGAGATATCCGACTGTTGGATTTGTGGGGGACCTCAGCGTTAAGCCAATGGTCATGGGTAGCAGTACCGCTGAGTCCAGTCTGGATCTTAAGTAATAGATCTGTAGTACATGACAGAACAAGATTCTGGACAAGCCAAGAGAAACACCAAGGGTCTTTGTCCGAATCAGTTCCAGGTGAACGTTGTTTAAACCAAACAGAACCTGAATTGCAGGAGACATGGCTGGGAGAAAGTAATTGTAAATGGACATTCACACAAAGGCCAGAAACCCTGGCTCGTATTGATTGTGCCCAGTATGCAAACAGATGCGATCAGAACGGTATTACCTGTTCAGATGGTAGGGTGATTCCCTGTACCCATTCATTTTTCCCACCCTCTTCATATGAAGAGAGAGAACAAAAGGGGAATATCACAGAAGTTGTAGGTATAAGTTTTACAACCCCTCTGATCCCAGAAAATGATGTGAAGGGTGTCACGACCATGACTATTTGTGGAGTTGTATATATATGAACAGTACAAAGAATAACACAGAATATAAAGAATGGGTATGGAAGTGGGAGAATGGAACACATAGGATGATGTTTGATACTTTCTGGAGTGTAATCAATAGAACTGGGGAGAATTATCAACATTGTACATGGAAGAGGAAACAACTATGGAGGTGTAAGTCAGAGATCATGAAAGGGGGACCATTAGGCCTGGATGATGTGAAGTACTTTCCGGCTGTGGATTATAGAGTAAGACTGTTTCTAGAGGAACATCCTGCTTTGAGAGGGCATTATTGGATATGTGGACAGACAGCCTATACTCACCTTCTGCTAAACTGGAGAGGTGTTTGTTACATTGGATTGGTGAGACCTAAATTCTTTTTCTTGCCTGAATCAGGGAAACAGCATCTAGGGGTCCCTCTATATGATGATCTAGCAAAAAGAAAGAGGAACATCGACACCTCCCTCACTCAGACTGGAAATGCAAATGGGTGGGGCAATACTTGGCCTCCTGAGAGGATAACCAGAGAGTATGGGCCTGCAACTTGGGCTCAAGATGGGAGCTGGGGTTATAGAACCCCTATATATCTATTAAACAGACTAATCAGACTCCAAGCAGTAGTTGAAATTATAACCAGTCAAACAGCAAAGGCTTTGGACTTATTGGCTGATCAAGCCACACAAACTAGGGAAGCAGTACTGCAACATAGGTTGATCTTAGATTATTTACTTGCAGAAGAAGGGGGAGTTTGTGGAAAGCTCAGTTTGTCCACATGTTGCTTGAAAACTTGATGATAATGGAAGAATAGTGAAAGAGATCACCAAAAATATCAGGAAGGTTGCTCATGTTCCTGTACAAACTTGGAACTCCCTTTTCAACACGTCTTGGTGGTCTTGGTTTGAAGGGAGCTGGTGGAAAAGATTGCTGTGGTTTGGTCTTATAGCAATTAGTGGTATTTTATTACTTCCTATTTGTTTACCTTGTTTGATTTCACTAATTACTAAAATAGTTAGAAATTCTTTACTAAAACTTGCTAGAGTAGAAGAGAGGACCGAAGGAGCCATTCGACTGATGATATTAAAGAAGGAAGGTTGGGCACCTGTGGAGACAAGAGACAGGAATGATCCTGATTGGGATGAGGAGATTAATAGACAGTGTGAGATCATGTTACAGAACTTTGGTTGAAACATCCGTGAGAAATCTTCAGGTTGATAAATAAGAGGAGGGATTGAGTGGGACAGACTTAGTGAAGACTCCTCAGATTGTAATTCTTCTCCCAGGGGTGAGGTAAGGCCTAAAGGCTCAAGGTTACAATATTTTTAGAATAGAATAGTTCCATATAAGGATATAAAACTGTGTAGTGTATTAGGGTCTCAATGATTGGACAAAACTTACATAATTCCTCGATGTCTTCATTTCAAAAGGGATTGGTTAGATTTCGTGTCTAGAATGTAAGACCATATTCTCAGCTAATGAGGATGATGGTCAGCATGGGGAGGAGGGACTTGCGTTAGGGTCTATATAAATCACTGCCCTTTTCTTTGTCTTCGGCTTTCCTGCTCCTACAGGTAAGCCCCACTTCTCGAGAATCGAATAAATCACTTTTCTGTCATCACTTTGAGAGGCCTCTGAGTAATTGATTTATGTAGGGACCTGAGCCATCCCACAGAGGTTGGAAAAACCAGGAGCAGATTAGTACCTGAGTCAGGATGGCAGCATTTGAAGATTTCAGGATCTAGCCCATGCTGAAGTGGCAGGGCAGGGTTGTGCCTTCATTTAAGAACTACAACTGGCAGAGGAAAAGATTTTGAGAAATCACTCATGAACGAGATTTAGTCTAAAGACTAAGCTCAGATACAGATCTGGAGAATCCTGTCCACTCCCTTTTCAGGATAATCTCTGGGAAGCCCACGGTACATGTAATACCATATAAATGCTGGATATGGTAAATATATGTGTGTGCTCATGTACATGTATATTGGTTACTGTAATCAGTGATTATTGTAAAATGGGTTAAATGCTTCCTTCTGGTGTTCAAAAAAATAAATAACAAAGCGTTTCCTGAAAGCTCCATCATGCTGAATTCAGATTTTTAATCTGCTGTTTCCGTTTTATGGGTAAAGTTGTGCCACTCAGATTCTAACCTATATTGATTTTTTCCTTACTTTCCTCCTTCCTATTGTTCCTTACTTTTCTTCTCAGCCTGCTCCTCCTCACACCTGTTTTACATCTTCCCAATACCTTACCCTCCTATACCTTAATTTACCAATCCTTCCAAGAGTCTCTCCCTTATCCTCTCCCCCCACCTTACCTGCTTGA
Source organism: Notamacropus eugenii (assembly GCF_028372415.1). Classification (NCBI taxonomy): domain Eukaryota; kingdom Metazoa; phylum Chordata; class Mammalia; order Diprotodontia; family Macropodidae; genus Notamacropus; species Notamacropus eugenii. Next base: position 1,314,841 of record NC_092879.1, on the reverse strand, counting down.
CATCTGATTTTTTTGATTTTAGAAGACATATATATGTAACATAATATATATTGTATATGTTATGTATATTATATATATATAACACACACACACACACACACACACACCTGTTGTTACCTCTTTAACCCATTCTCCATGAGAGTGAGGTTCCAGCATTACATACCCTCAACCCTACTTCCTTATTCTCTATGAATTTTCCCTTTTTCCATCATTTATTTGACATAATTACTCATTTTTATCTCTCCATACACTTTTTAGAGTCACCCCATCATACTCAGCTCAGCAAGTCTGTTCTTTCAAACTACCCAAATAATATGACAATCATAACAGCCCTGCTAATATATTCACATGTACAAAGTAAACTATTGGACCTTACTGAGTCCCTTGTAATTGGTCATTAAATTCTATCATGTATTTGTGCTAGATGTTATATGATGAATTTTCCCTTATGTTATGGGGTTTTTCTCACAATAACATGAAAGTCTTTGAGGTCATTAAGTATCCTTTTATTTTTCATTAAGGATTATATTTCACTTGCCTGGGTAAGTTACACTTACTCAAATCTCCAGCTCTTTTGCTGTATAAAATAGGAACGTCTATGGTCCTTCAGTGTAGTAACTACTAGGTCTTTCATATACCTTATTGTGGCTCCGTGATAATTAAATTGACTTTCATTGTTTTTGCTGCTTCCAATATTTTCTCCTTACTATGAGAGTTTTTGAACTTAGATATGACATTCCTGGAAGTTTTCTTCCTGAGATCTCTTGCACATGGTTATGAGTGGATTTTTCTTTTTCTACTTTGCCCTCTTGTTTCAGAATTTCAAGGCAACTTTCCTTGATAATATGTTGTAATATAACATTAAGAATTTTTTAAATTTTATCATAATTTTCATATAACTCAACTATGCTTATATGAATTCTCCCCTATCTGTTCTCCATATCAGTTGTATTTCTGAGGAAACATTTCATTTTCTCTTGTAGTTTTTGATTCTTTTGATTTTGTTTTATTATTTCTTTGTGTCTTAGAATGTCATTAGCTTCTCATTCCTCAGTTTTAGCTATCAAAGTATTATTTTCTTCCTATAGGTTTTGATTCTCTGTTTCTAGTTGATTATTTTCATAAATTTCTTGCATTGTTCTTATTTTTTCTAATTTTCCTCAGTCTCTCTTGTTTGATATTTTAAGGCATCTTTCAGTTCATTCAAGTACTCTTTTTGCATTTCAGACCATTTAATGTTTCTCGTTGAAAAAGGACTGGCTTTTTTATGTCTACTATCTTCCTCTGAATATGAAGCAGATCTTATCTATCCCCATACTAACTGTATATGGTTGATTTCTTTCTGCTATGCTTAAATATGTTGTTTATTTATTTTGGCCATAGCAACTTTTAGTGTAATCAACCTCGAGTCTGGAGGTATGGGGCATGATGACACAAGCCTCAGGTCCTTCTTATTATTTTTTCTGTGTCATCTTCACATAGGGGAATGTAAACAATCAACCCTTATTGAGTCCCTTATGTATTCTCTTTCCTGTTTATCTTTTAATGCTTCTTCTTCCTTTGTGTTTAGGAATGCTTAAAATTCTTCCATTTCATCAAATATCCATTTTCCTCCTGAATGATTATTCTCAGTTTTGAATAGTAGTTTATTCTCCATGGTGATCCAAGCTCTTTGCTTTCTTGAATATCACATACCAAGTTCTCTGCTCCTTTGACATGGAAGCCTTAACTCACATGTGACCCTGATTATGTCTCCATGACATTTGAAATAACTCTTTGTGGCTGCTTGTAATACATTCTCTTCACCTGGGAAGTACGAAATTCAGCTAAAATATTCCAGGGAGTTTTCATTTGGGGATCTCTTTCAGGAGGTGATCAGTACATTTTTTCAATTACTATTTTGCCCTCTGAATCTAAAATATCAGGGAAGTTTTGTTGGATAATTTCCTTGGATAATTCTTAGGCTCTTTAATCATGTGTGTCAGGTAGGAAAATAAGTCTTAAATTGTCATTCTCCCATGTATTTTTCAGGCAAGTTGTTTGTCTCAGAATATTTTATCATATTTCCTTATATTTTTTCATTCTTTAATTTTGTTTTATTGCAGAAAGCAAGTCACTGTCCACTGAAACAGACTGCAGAAGGAAGAGCTAGTGTTGACAAGCAACACCAGACCATCACCTTCCAGAGTATGCACTAAGATATTACTGTAAGTCACAGACACTAATGATCATGGTAAGAGGAGTAGTGGGGAAATGAAGAGATAGAAGAGACATAGCTCAGCAGTGGTAACTCTTCATTTGTAATAATTGGGTGTGAGCTGGTCCATCAGGATGGCATCCCCCAACGTTTCTGCAAATGCTTCCATACCCCGGCCCTGCTGAATCCCTGCCCCTTTCTGACCCTTCTGACTACTAGAGGGGGCATGTCCATCTCTCTGGTGGTGATGGTGATGACTTTGGGGAAGTCTCCTCCAGACACTGAATGCTGCAGGGCAGGCTCCCTGATTTGTTCTAGGGAGTCCTTGGACTTATCATTTGCCCTGCCCCTGCCTCACTTAGTGACTGGCCTTTCCATCCAACACTGACATCCACAGTTTGAGTGAGAGATCCTTGAGAGCACAGACTCTCTTCATCTACTTGTAATAGCATCTTTTAGCATGGTTCTTGGCATAGGGTATATAATTAACCAGAACTTTCCCTTTATTCATTCATTTACTTTTCAATTAAACTACTTGTGTTTTGAATCTCCTGAGTCAGTCAAGAAAGCTGATACTACTGATGGAAGTGGGAGTGGATTGTCCATTGCTAAAGGTCCCATGTTATCTGAAGGGGAGGGGAGGCTGAGATGGGAACTGGTGAAAGACATGAAAGGTCTTTAAAGGTATCTTCACAATTCATTACAAGAGGGAGATACTGACCAAGGGTCATTTTGTCCTTTGCTAAAAGGGCAAATTCATCAGAGACTCGAGTTTCCAGATGACACATGAACCAAGCCCTCAGTTGGACAGCAGACAAAGAGATTGAGTTCCCCTACAGGGCACAGGATTTTGAGTGACTGACAATGTATGTACCTCTTCCATTGTGATTGTGTGTATTTGTTTGAGTTTATGGGATGGCCTGTGTGAGAATGGGTGACTTTGTGCTAGAGAGAGAGCAAGAAAGAGGTGGGAAAGCCCAATCCAGCCAAGACAGTTCCCGCCTGTTCTTTCTCTCTCCTCCTACCCTTTCTCTCTCCTCCTCCCATACTTTCATCCGTCTGCCTCAGAACCCCAACAAACTCCCTGTGCTCCTGGTGGAGACCGTAGACACTGACTTCCATCTAATGTTCCATATCTTTTCCAAGCCATTACTAGTGACAGAGGAAGGCAGCAGGGCAGCACTTGCCAGGGGGCTCATTCCCTCTTGTCTTAGGGAGTTATCATCCCAAGGGGGGGAGCATCAGGAAGGAGGGATGGTGCTGCTCGACCTTGAGGGCTTCAGAAGGGTTCAGCAGAGGGAAAGGGAGCAGTGCCACTAGCGCTGATGAGAAGGTTGGAGTTCTGACCTCTCTCTACCATCTACCTGATGGCCTATCCATCAGGAAAAGAGGTGTTTGTGTGTGCGTGTGCATGTATGTGTACACTTGTGTCTGTTAGTCCAATGCACTAAGTCTAGGCAGTAGCTGCTTTAACTAGGGTGATTCTGGTTGCAAAAATACAAGTATGGGGTAGAGCCAGTAGCAGACAACAGAGGGCAAGTCATAGAGAGAGGCAAACCTGGGTCCAGTTCCTACCTACTGGCTCAGCCAGGTGACCATAAGCAAATCAGGTAACCCCCTCTGTGCCCTAGGCAACTCCCTCATCCATGGATAATTGGTATGGGAAATAGAACTCTCGAAATTGGAGTGCTGTCACACCACTGAAATCATAGAGCTGGATAAAATAATTATGCCAACAATGGAAGCAATTCTTCTTGGTCCTGGTCAAAACATACCTAGAGTATCATACTCGTTTGTAGGGTCCACAGTCAGGAAGGACATTTACAAATAGGGAAGGTGAGGGGCCTAGAAACCTCACCCTCTGAGGAAAAGATGAAAATTGGAGAGAATTCCCAGCAAGGAGGGTCCCAGATCCTTCAACCCATAAGTGACAAAGAAAGCTCCAAAAGTCAGTGTGGGCGGGCCCTCCCAGCTGGGTGGAAGGGTAGTGGGGTCCCAGGCAGCAGCAGAGGGGTACACCGAAGCAGCCTGGGTGCATTGTCCAGGCAGCTCCCCTTAAAACTTCTGGCAGAACTGAGCAGCTGATCTGAACCTCAGGCCTCAGTGGTGGCCCCGCCCCCACCCAAAGCCCCTGGGGGAATTGAGCAGCTGACCTGAATCTCAGCCTTGAGCACAGTGCTGGGGAGAAGAGGAGCACTAGGACTCTCCTCTTGACAAATGATTCAGAAGTCAAGTAACTGGCTGGGAAAATGCCCAAAATAGGGGGGAAAAAGAGCATAGAAGGTTACTTTCTTGCTGAACAGGTGTCTCCTTCCATCCATTCTGATGGGAAAGAACAAGGCATACTGTCAGAGGAAGTCAAGGCCTCTGCCTCCAGTACCTCCAAAATGAATATGAAATGGGCTCAGGCCACAGAAGTACTTGAAAAGAATGTCAGCTGTCTGCTAAAGGAGAACCAAAAAAATGCTGAGGAAAATAACACTTTTAAAAATAGGCTAGAGGAGGAGCCAAGATGGCAGAGTAGAAAGACACACATATGCTATCTCTGAACCCACAGCCCATAAAATACCTGTAAAGAAGAACTCCCAACAAATTATGGAGCAGCAGAAGCCACAGAACAACGGATTGGAGGAGATTTCTGTTCCAGAGAGACCTGAAAAACTGACATGAAAGGTCCGTCGCGCACCAGACTCGGAGCAGGAGCCCAGCCATGCCTTGGCCACGCAGCCCTAAGAGGAGCAGATCTGAGCAGGCTTCAGGGACACAATCTCCAATGGCCACACGGGTCTCTCCATCCACAGGTGCCAAAGGTCAGTGAGAGGGCCTTTTTGGCTTGCCAAGAGGGGAGTGCGGTGTCTCCATAACTCAGGCCCCCTCGGGAAGCAGCAGCCAAGGTGGCAGCAGAAAGGGGCTCCCAAAGCAGGCAGGAGCTCAGATCCATTGTTGAAGGTCTCCACATAAACCCCCTGAGGGAACTAAGCCCTGTGAGGCCACCCTGCCCCTACCTGAGCACCTGAATTTAATCTCACAATGAATAGCAGCCCCACTCCCACCTAAAGCCCTGAGGCTGGGAAGCAGCATTTGAATGTCAGTCCCCAAGCACTGGCTGGGCTGATCTGGAGGCGAGGTGGGTGTGGATAGGACACTCAGAAGTCAAGTAACTGGCTGGGAAAATGCCCAGAAAAGGGGGGAAAAAATAAGACCATACAAGGTTACTTTCTTGGTGAACAGATATCTCCTCCCTTCCTTGCAGATGAGGAAGAACAATGCTTACCATCAGGGAAAGACATAAATGTCAAGGCTTCTGTATCCCAAACATCCAAAATAAATATTCAATGGGCTCAGGCCATGGAAGAGCTCAAAAAGGATTTTGAAAATCAAGTTAGAGAAGTTGAGGAAAAACTGGGAAGAGAAATGAGAGAGATGCAAGAAAAACATGAAAAGCAGGTCAACACCTTGCTAAAGGAGGTGCTGAAGAAAAATGCTGAAGAAAATAATACCTTGAAAAATACAATAACTCAATTGGCAAAAGAGGTTCAAAAAGCCAATGAGGAGAAGAATGCTTTCAAAAGCAGAATTAGCCAAATGGAAAAGGAGATTCAAAAGCTCACTGAAGAAAATAGTTCTTTCAAAATTAGAATGGAACAGATGGAGGCTAATGACTTTATGAGAAACCAAGAAATCACAAAACAAAACCAAAAGAATGAAAAAATGGAAGATAATGTGAAATATCTCATGGGAAAAACAACTGACCTGGAGAATAGATCCAGGAGAGACAAATTAAAAATTATGGGCCTACCTGAAAGCCAGGATCAAAAAAAGAGCCTAGAAATCATCTTTCATAAAATTGTCAAGGAAAACTGCCCTGAGATTCTAGAACTAGAGGGCAAAATAAGTATTCAAGGAATCCACAGACCACCGCCTGAAAGAGATCCAAAAATAGAAACTCCTAGGAACATTGTGGCCAAATGCCAGAGTTCCCAGGTCAAGGAGAAAATATTGCAAGCAGCTAGAAAGAAACAATTCAAGTACTGTGGAAATACAATTAGGATAACACAAGATCTAGCAGCTTGTACATTAAGGGATTGAAGGGCGTGGAATATCATATTCCAGAAGTCAAAGGAACTAAGACTAAAACCAAGAATCACCTACCCAGAAAAACTGAGTATAATACTTCAGGGAAAAAAATGGTCTTTCAATGAAGTAGAGGACCTTCAAGCATTCTTGATGAAAAGACCAGAGCTGAAAAGAAAATTTGACTTTCAAACACAAGAATGAAGAGAAGCATGAAAAGGTAAACAGCAAAGGAAAGTCACAAGGGACTTACTAAAGTTGAACTGTTTACATTCCTACATGGAAAGACAATATTTGTAACTCTTGAAACTTTTCAGTATCTGGGTAGTGGGTGGGATTACACACACACACACACACACACACACACACACACACACACACAGAGCACAGAGTGAATTGAATAGGATGGGATCATATCTTTAAAAAATGAAATTAAATGGTGAGAGAGAAATATATTGGGAGGAGAAAGGGAGAAATGGAATGGGGCAAATTATATCTCATAAAAGAGGCAAGCAAAAGTCTCTTTAGTGGAGGGAAAAAGAGGGGAGGTGAGAGAAAAACACGAAGTTTACTCTCATCACATTCCACTAAAGGAAGGAATAAAATGCACACTCATTTTGGTATGAAAACCTATCTTAAAATACAGGAAAGTGGAGGAGAAGGGGATAAGCAGGGTGGAGAGGATGATGGAAGGGAGGGCAATGGGAGGAAGGAGCAATTTGAAGTCAACACTCTTGGGGAGGGACAGGATCAAAAGAAAGAATAGAAGCAATGGGGGGCAGGATAGGATGGAGGGAAATATAGTTAGTCTTACACAACATGACTATTATGGAAGTCATTTGGAAAACTACACAGATATGGCCTACATTGAATTTCTTGCCTTCCAAAGGGAATGGGTGGGGAGGGAGGGATGAAGAGAAGTTGGAACTCAAAGTTTTAGGAACAACTATCGAGTTCTGTTCTTGCTACTAGGAAATAAGAAATACAGGTAATGGGGTATAGAAAGTTATCTGGCCCTACAGGACAAAAGAGAAGATGGGGACAAGGGAAGGGAGGGATGATAGAAGAGAAGCCAGATTGGTGATAGGGGCAATTAGAATGCTTGGTGTTTTGGGGTGGGGGAGGGGACAAATGTGGAGAAAATTTTGAACCCAAAAGTTTGTGAAAATGAATGTTAAAAGTTAAATAAAGAAATTTTAAAAAAAAGAGGTCAGGAACTTCAAAGACAGCAGAGAAAAAAAGATGTAAAGGAAGTAGATTCAGCAGTATCAGACCTTAAAATATATTATAAGGTGAGAGCATTGCTAAAATGTAAAAAGGAATAATTTTGACTATTTTAAATTAAAATTTTCTTGTAAACATAAAACCTATGTAGCCAAGAACAGAAGGAATGAAGAAAATTGAAGAAAATTATCTTAGACAATGTCTCAGATATTTGTAATTGTGTTGGAATATTACTGTGGTATAGGAAGTGCTGAGCTGGCTGATTTAGAAAAATATGGAAAGACCTGTACTTTTGAAGGAAGATGCTATCCACCTTCAGAGAAACACATAGGAGGAAATAAGCATAGAAGTGTCTTACATATATTTTTTATGAGTGTATATTTATAGATATATGTATATATGCACATATACACATAAACTTATACGTTATATACATATACATGTGTGTAAATATGTATATGTGTGTGTGTATATACCTATATGTGTGTGTGTGTGTGTGTGTGTGTGTGTGTGTGTGTGTATCCATGCTTAATAGTGGTCTTCATGCGAGGGAGGGGAAAATGAACTAAAGAGTGCACAGCACAGAACAATACAAGACTTAGAAGGAAGTAAAGAGAGACATGCGAAGTGGGGCAGTAGTGGCAAAGCACTGGCCAAAGGAGGCAAGCCATGGAGAGGCAGGGATCCAGAACTGCTTGGCAAAGGGGCACTGAGTGGCAGGTGGGCTTTTGTTGATGGGAAGGAAGTTGCAGTTATCAACAGAATAGAGGTGGGAATTTTCAGCTTCACATGGGTGCTCTAGGAATCAGCGATGGAAAAAGAAGTTGGAATGACCCCTTGAAAACTCTTGTGCCCTTTCCTTTCCCACCCTGAGGATGTCAGTAGGGTTCTGCCCATCAGGGAATGATTGCTTCTCCCATAACCTGCACAGATATACCTCATGGACACCTATCACTAAGACTGTCCTCTCCTCAAAATAACATGAAGATTCTAGAAGCAGTTACCAAATCCAAGGTTTTGTAAAAATCAGACCAGAAATATAAGAGATCAGTTACACCAGTAAAGCTATAAACATTCATCAATAGGCCAAACTGATTGGAACAAATACTCTAATTAGTAGAAACCCAAAGGAAAGTACCATAGAGAAAGAGGTGGTCTCCATTAAAGTATACTCCAAACTGTTCTATTCTAATGTGCTAGCTATGATTGTCCTGGGCGTGGGGTGGAAGTTAGGACACAAACACAGGCACACACACACAGAGGTATACAGAAACACACTCTCACATTTTCCCACACACTGGTGCACCAATGATGGAGCACTGAGAGGGATGAATTTGGGACAAGCCCATACACTCATGCACAGAAAGACTTGACCCTAATCTTCAACACCCATGTTTGTGAACCCATAATAAATCATTCAATAAGGAGTTTTAATCTGTTTCAATTGGAAATCCAGGTGAGGACACAAAGGAAAGTCTCAAAAATTCCTTCAGCAATATCTGAGTGACTTAGGACATGGAGAGATAGGGCAGCCAAAGGCAAGACAGGCAGAGAACCTTACCTCCTAGGGAAAGTCTTATGGAAAAGGATGATGGAAGATTTTAAATATTGCCTCATAAATGAGGATTCCTGTATTCCACTGGCCACTGACTTGACCAAGTACTCACCAAGTACTTACCTCTTCTCTCTATGTGTTCATTCATCTGAGCATTAATATGTTCTCTTATATAATGAATGTATGAATTCTCTCCTATACTGCCTAGTTATTCATATCAGTACTCATATGTCCAATTGTTATATATATTCTCTAGGAGACTCTGCAGTCTTATTGATAAGTATGCATTGATGAATAGAGAGGATATATAAATAAATGAATTATATGAGTTCTTTCTATGTATACCATGATATTATCATATGTATATATACACACACACATATCTACGTAAATACACACACTACACATGCACATGTACACACATATATGAGTAGGAGAATCATTCAGTTTTCATAAAGGGGAATAGAAAGAGAAAACAAAAGATACAAAGGCAATAAATATGTAGAGGAAATATTCCAGCACTTATGCACACAAAGCCCAGCAGTTCTGAAGAGATGGACAGAGGGCTGCTTGGACACACAGCAGGGGGTCGCTGGTCCTGGACCATGGGGTACTTTCCATCAGCACCCAGATCCGGAAATGACAACAGTCACATAATCCTTCTGGGAGCTCCTGTCTCTTTCAGTGGTGGTGAGATGGGGGAAATGCAACTGAGAGGGCTGTGGGGGAGGAGAAATGAGTTCCAGTGGGTGGAGGGGATAGGGATACTGACTGCAGGGAGTCCCTGAGTGGGATACCTGAAGCTAGCCAGAGGAGGGAGGAGTGAGGTCAGTGGGAGGAAGGCTCCTGCCTCACAAAAGTCACCCCTGACATCATCGGCCACTGGTGCACAGCCAGGGTCCCCCTTGCCCAGACCCAGATCCACTTTGCTGGTGTCTCTCTGAGGACCTCAGGGACTGCAAGTGAATACCTGAGAGGTGGGGGATGCCAGTGAGCCAACTCAAAGCCCTTAACATTTTAATTTGTATCCTGCCTGGTTAGTTTCTTTATACACAATTCTTTTACGGTACTTTAGGATAATTACCTACTTACTATTCCTCACACACTAAACATAATTTCAAAAAGTCTCCCATGATTGCACAAAGTGCCTGGCACATAGCAGGGGATCAATGAATGTTTATTGAATTGAATTGAAAGTAGGTGCATAATAAATGTTTGTTGATCAATTAATTGCCATCTTTCTGTGATGTCTCCTGTTCAATCAGGATACTGCAGTTTACTTAAAGTTCAGGAAGAAGAAAAATACTTCAAATGTCATTTTTTACTGACATCAAATATCATTTCATGGTTATATTCTATCTTGTGTTCAAATATTCCACACAGACGAATTCCAGAGTCTACTTTTATTGGATTTGAAGCTGTGGGCAGTTTACTGCTGGTTAAGGGGAAAAGGAATGGAGCTAAAGGAAGTTCTGAGATTAGTACAGGAGGGAAGTAATGAATTCCTTCAGTGCAAGTAGGAATTCAGGCCAAATCGTCAGTATCAAAATTACCTAGGAACCTCTTCATTGTAACAAAAGCCATCTGATATAGGACAAGAATTCGTGGCTGTGGAGACACCACTGAGTTGGTTCCAAACTTCAAAGTACCAGTTACTCAGCTAAGACACTGATATTACCCACTTACAAGCCCAGTATTCAGAGCAAATTAAAAAACTTGATCTTAGTTTTGATGGGAATTTATTAAAAACTATCAACAATTTGAGTGTGACTTGTCCGTTGTGAAATAAGGCGTGTAAGTCAATAATGGCACTGGGGAGCAGGGCTAGTAAATACAAAAACACAATCACTCTGGGAGTATAAGAATAAGATAGTGAGGCTAAAGGTCATTGAGGTCATTGCCCCTCAGTAAGCAGTAGGGCTGGGATTCCAATCCAGCTCTGCTATTTCCAAATGAAAGGATCTACCTATCACCTCCTGAAAGAGATCCAAAAAAAAAAAAAAACAACTTCTCGGGAATATTGTAGCCAAATTCCAGAGTTTCCAGGTCAAGAAGAAAAATTTTTTTCCAGTTACAGATTTAACATTTAACACTATTAAGCATGGATATACACACACACACACACACACACACACACACACACACACACACATATATAGGTTTATACACACACATATATACATATTTACACACATGGGGGGCAGGGGGAGGGGAGGAACGTGGGGGAGGGAGGCACGGGGGTGGGGGTGGGGTGGGGTGAGGAAGGCACCTGGGGGAGGGAGGCACGTGGTGGTGCCTCACCCCAGGGGGTCCTTCTCTAGGCGTTCAGAGAACATTTTAAAGAGCAGACACATGCAGAAAGATAGAATAAAGGGTGGCTGTAGGATTCAGCCCCTTAAAATTTTTAAAAAGCATAGTTAGCAACCATGATCTCAGAAAAGGTTTAAAGTAAATAGGCCAAATCAGAATTGCAAAATAGAGAAACTAGCCTGTGTCACCAGCACTGTTCAGTACTGCTGAAGACCATGTCAACTACCTGGACTGCATGAAAGAGCTGAGTGTACATGGGCCAAAACAGACACAGGAGCTGTGTGAACACAAACATAGAACACTGTTTGTACAGAAAAACTCTGATCTAAGTAACTGAAATAGTATTTACCCTTCTCAGCCAGGGGAAGACAAAGTAGTTTTTTAATATGACAATTTGGCTTAATTCAATGTCATTCCAATGTAATTAATAAATTTATTTTCTTGAGTTAGAAAAAATATATAATTCATTTGGTACAACAAAAGGTCAGGAACTTCAAGGAGACCAAGGGGATAAAAAAGACGGAGAGGAAGTAAATTCAGCAGTATCAAGCCATAATGTCTACATTACAAGGTGACAGCATTGTTGAAGTATAAAAAGGATAATTTTGACTCTTTTAAATTAAAATTTTCTCATTTAAATAAAGTTTGTGGAGCCAAGAACAGAAGGAATGAAGATAATTGAGAACAAGGTTTTTACAGAAAATCTCTCAGACAGGTTGTGATTGTGTTGGAATATTGCTTTGCTGGAGGAAATGCTGAAACGGTTAATTTAGAAAAACATGGAAAGGCCTGAACTTATAAAGATACTATTCACCTCCAGATAAGCAGATGACAGGAGGAAATAGGCATAGTATGGTCTTACATATTTCCGTATGAGTGTATGTGTGCATATAGATATGAATATGTATATATATATACCCACATGTATGCACGTGTATATACACACATACACACACATACATATATAAACAATGTAAATATAATATATAAATACATATGTGTATATATATAAAGTATCCATGCTTAATTGTAGCATTGGGGGAGGGGGGGGCTTTAGATCAATTAGAGATCAATTTTCTGCCCGGGTCACGAGTTAATTTGATTTGTCTTATTTTGCAGATTGATTTAGACGAGTTAGAGGCATGAATTAATGCTGATCCTTGCCTTGAGGGGTTTCAAAGCCCTGGAGCAACTCTTCTTTGTGCTTTGTTGTGTCTACCTTAGCCAAGCTATTGCATTTCTCTCTGGTGTAGCGAGCTGAGCAGATCGCTGGGAGAGAAATCGGAAGGGGGAGAGGAAAGGAAGGGGACTTGGAGAGACTTTGTGCTTCAGTGTTTCAGGTAAGATCTGAGGGTTTGGGGTTGTTATTATTTGCTAAGGAGGGTATGGCTGGGACTATGGGCGCAACTGGCTTTTACGCACGTACTAGGCGTGGGAGAGAGCGTTCCAGACTCTCGCACACACAGAGCCAGCCACGGTGGGGTTGGCAAACTCCTCTGCTATGACCGGCGGCGGCTGCCACTTCCTCCAGACCTTTTTTCCTTCCCTTCCCTTTCTTTTCCTTCCCTTTCCTTCTTGGTTCCTTCCCCTGCTCCCTCCACCAAACGTAGGAGAAGCCAGCTGGAGGAGAAGGGATGGGGGGGAAAGGCGTGCTCGGCGGCAGGCCGGGCTGCCCCGGCGAGTGTGGGTTGCGATGCCACTCCGGATCTCGGTGGTGCCCGGGAGCTGGCGGTGGCTGCTCTGGGAACCCTATCTGTGCCAAGCGGCCGCAGCTCGCTCCTGGACGCGCACTTACCCCGCTCCCCACCCCGCACCTAAACCCCAGCTGTGCTTTCGCTCCACCAACCCCCTCATCACCCCTTCCTCTCCTCTCCCCTCCCCTCCCCGTCTATCGCTACTAAACACCCCCTGCCAAGCGCACGGAGGTGGCCCATGGGGCGGACACAGCTGCCCCCGGGAACCCGCACCACCCCCCGCCAGCAGACGCGCACTGGGGGGCCCCCGGACCCGAGGCCGCCTGGCTTGTGCTGGGCGCTGCTCCCCGGCTTCTGTCGTTCTCCGCGGTGACCCTGAAAGCTCCATGAAAGCCTCCATTGTGGCTCTGGTGCGGATGCTGCCCCGGGGCGGTTTTCTTTTTTTCCTCTTTTTTTTTCTTTCTTTTTTTCCATTAGAGGGACCAGGTCTCCCTTTTGCGTGCAGCTGGCCGCGTGTGGTTTCCTCTCCCCCGGGCAGTGCCGAGTGCTGGTCCAGTCCCTTGTGTATCCACCCCTGGGCCGACCTGCAGAGCCCTCTTCCTTCCAACCTCTGTCTGGGTTACACCCCACCGCCACCTTTTTTGGGTGCAAACGTTTCATTTAGTTTTTGAAAGCTCTCATTTCTCTTCCTGCCCCCTTCCCTCCCTTCCTGGATAAAGGGGAGGACACAAGCTCTGGATTAGAAGTCTTCTTGGGGGGCTGGGACTGGCTGCGGGGTGGGGGAGGAGGAGGAGGGGAAAGAGGAGGAGGAGGGGAAAGAGGAGGAGGAGGAGGAAGAGGAGGAGGAGGAGGAAGAGGAGGAGGAGGAGGAAGAGGAGGAGGAGGAGGAAGAGGAGGAGGAGGAGGAAGAGGTGGTGGTAGTGGTGATGGTGAGCGCTGCAGGTAATGGCTGTGGCTTTGCTGCGCTGCCCTCTTCCCCGCGGTATCTGCAGCGCCCGAGGCCGGAGCCCGCATCCTTCCCTCCCCTCCTGTCTGCCAAGGTTCCCTTAAACCGACCGCGCTTCCTCTCCGCCTCGCCTGCTCGGCTTGCCCCCATGGCCTGGGCGGCGGGGAGGGTAGGTGCTCTTTGGCTCCGATCCCACCCCTTTCCCTACTCGGGGAGAAGAGATTATTTCCCCCCACTTTCACTGAAGTGGGCTGTGTGAGCTTCTTTTCCCTCCACTCCCACTCCCCGCGGGAACTAAAATAAGCACTCCGCTTCTAGCCCGAAAAGACAACACCAGAAAATGGGCTTTTTATTGGGAGGTCAGGCTAAAAGTGAAATCGACCCTTCAAAAACATTTTTCGGATATTCGGATAGTTTCTAGCTCAGGGATCCCCATACCTTGACCCGAGGTGGTAGAAGGAAAGTAACGTGTCTACTGATGCACACACACTCCCCAATCCACCCACCCCACTACTTCTCACTGTTCCCATTACACCCGCTAGCCCGGTCCTGACTCTTACGCATCTGCCTTTGTGCTTTCTGACACTTGCACCGTAGCTGAAGCGCTCTTCTCTTATCAAAATATCTCTCTACGTGACTGCTCCCGAGGCAGGATGGCCGAGAGCCAAGTCCCCAAAGTTGCTGCTTTGTGAGTCTGGGAGCAGCTCGCAGAAACTCTCCAACATCCCTGTGGCTTTGACTTCCTCTCTAAAAGCTGCAAAAACAGTGGGAAAAAGGAATTTGATACAAATACTGCATGATCTCTCAGATAACAGAACTGGCTGCTTTCGAGTAAATCCTTGATTTTGGGTCTGAGCGTCTCTGTGTGCTTCTGTCCCTGGTTGGGGAGGGTGGGGGTGGAGGAGAGACATTAACAGTTTAACATACTCATTCTTTAAGGAATGTTCGCCTTCTGTTTTCAATCAGCTTAGGTGGCAGCCAGAGATTGACGTTTATTTGAGAATACCCTCTGGGTACCAAGCAGGCTTGGATTGCTTTAGCCAATGAAAAATGAGCAAAATGCTTTTACCTTCTCAGCAGTAGACTCCTTAAGAGACCTCCTGGGGTGTGTGTGTGTGTGTGTGTGTGTGTGTGTGTGTGTGTGTGTGTGTGTGTGTGTGTGTGTGTGTGTGTGTGTGTGTGTGTGTGTGTGTGTTAAAGAAGAACATTCTCTGTGTGTGTACCTCAAATGTGTTTTTAATGTGGAAGATGAGAAAACAGAGGATTATCAGGACTAATTCTCAAAAAAATGTAATGACATCTGATCTGCAAACCAAGGATGTACCTAGTGTTTTTAGAATTTGTGGAACCTAACAGCTAGGCCATTATTGTCTTTTACAGCAAGATCACTTTATTTATCTATTAAATTAAGGAGCAATCAGCATGATTCATTTTTTGCTACCATTTTTATACCTCTTGGTGAAATAAAGGTGCTTGGGGTGCAAGACTATACACTGACTTTAACAATTTGGTTGATGCTTCTTACTGCTCCTTGAAAAAAGATTGTTAGTTACTATAAGGAGATAGGTTTGAAATCTGCATAATTACTTGATGGAGGTGATCACATGGAATTTTTAAACTCTGAATCACAAAATAATGTTCGATGCTTGCTCATAAAAAGCAACTGATGCTACCTGAAAAAAAATGGCCTCAACATAATAAAGACATTTCTAGGTTAATTTAGTGTGTGATATCTTGTAAAATTTACCATCAGAGTATTCAAAATGACTGCAGTGATTCTGATGTATTAATTCTACTTGGAGCACAGCACACAACCCCCCTTCCCCCACCCCTCTCCACGCACACATGGAGCTTTAGCACAAACATACTAGAGGTCTCTCCTAACTGAAACATATTAGTGTGTTTAGAGTTCTTCCTTTAGTGTTTGAACACTAGCTTTATACAATTCTGTTTGGGTCCATCCTGATAGAAAGGCAATTTAATGTGTCTCTTCATATTCCCTGATTTTTGGAAGGCTTTCTTTTTATTCACTGCACCGTATTTATTTTCCAGACTGGATTACATCCTTATTAGGAAAATGACTGCAAGAAGACTGACCCTTGATAATGATTTTTTAAAAGGGCGTCTAAGATTAAAAGCATACCATTCAATTCGTAAAATATTATTGGGCCCCAAAATTGTTTAACCTGTGCACTTTGTTTCCAAAAAGAAGAACCATCAAAGTGAGTGGAAGATGTGTCATGATGGGGAAACTGAAGATTCATGTCCCCAAAGCCCTGACTAAATGTCATCTCTTTCAGAAGTGATCACTTGCCCTGGCATTTCTCTAAAAATGTTATGCTTTTGATTGGAATTATACCTCAAACTATTGCCCTTCAAACACTTTTTTGTTATGATAAATCAGCTTCCCAAGTCTTTATGTTAATTTAGGTTGTGTTTTTTAAACTACAGTTTTGAACTTTTATGAACAATAACATCTTTATAGGAGCTTTTGTAGGCTCGATGAGACTATTGAGTGTAGTCTTGTAGAACCGAGTGAAAGTGGGAAACAATTAGATTTTAGTATCATGGATTCAGGGCTACAAAGAGCTTTAAAAAGAATGAAGGTCCAATGCTTATTTATTTAACTGAACCTCCAGAGACTGAGAAAGGTGAAGTGACTTGTCCAAAGTCACACAGCTACTAAGTAGAAGAGGAAATCTAAACCCAGGTCCTCTACCTCTAGTTAAAATGCTCTTGAACTTACATAATGAATTCATACTTGGTTGCTGATGAGAGTAGACTGCAGAAATGGTATTCAGAAAATGTAATTTAGAATGAAATAGTCTTTCATCACCAACCACATTTCATAATATGATGTGTTAACTTAGGGGACTTAGAAAGTTGCATAGAGTTTACTAGGCAACAATTCAGATGGGTGAGACTGAACGAGAATTATGGGTTAGATTTACATCTTGAGCGACTCTTTTCAAAACTGAGGCACCTAGCACAGTAGTAACATATAGGATATGAGTTGTACATAATCTTTTTATTTCTTAATTAGAGAGTCCATAAAATTTGTTCTCCTACTTTCTTTTACTATACTCCATTGTAGGACTTCGCTAATTCTCTGCTGGATTGGCATTTGTAATGATTTGGATAAGGGCTGGGCTACAGTTTACCCTTTTTGTCAGCAAATATTTTCTTGACAGTGGAAATCAATTGTGTAACAAGATTTCAGGAGGAATTCCTAGAACTCTTAAGAGAATAACAGTTTGAAGCTCTTTAAAGAAGCAGCCATTTACACACAGAGTGATTTGCTAATTATAAACTCTTCTTTTCAATTCATTGCATTAAATCATATAAAGATCTCAATTTCAGTGCTAGTTAATTGAGGCTGGTTTGTATTGCCCACATAACAGCAACTCTCATTGCATTTCTTTAAAAGTATTAGTCTTGTTTAAAAAAAAAGTCCTGATTAGTTACATATAACTGAATTTACTCTTCCTTTACACTTCTTTCTCTTATCCTTCTGTAAATATACGTTGTTAGTATAATTTTTCTTTCTACCACTCTTCCCTCTTTCATCATACAGTTTTAATCTGAACTTCATTCTTCTAATATTACTTCAGTCTGGTATGATTTAAAGAACTTGTTTTTGACAATAACAAAACTGTGTTATGGGAAATTATGTATGCCATAGTCCAAAATGAAATACAAAAGCTTTTACTAATTTGGATTGAGGAAAAAATTCCTTCAGATACGTGTAGCACCTCTTCTTATATTCCCCAACTTGCATTCCAACTCCTGGGTTGGTTCCTCAGAGGACACTTGTGGGTCTACATTCCAAACACTATGGCTCACAAGCCCAAATTAATAGGTTTCCTATGAACAATCAGTCAGTAGACATATTTTAGTTGATAGCAAACACTAATGTGCCACAGAAAGAAAAAGAAAGAAAATAAATCTAGGTTGTGTTCTCCCACATAACATCCATAGGAAGAGTGGGTACAAACTTTGACTATAATTGTTCTGGGGCACACCTCTAGGAAACAGCTGTAGCCAGGGCAACTTATTTCAAGAACTAAAGGAAGTTGAATTCCTTTCATTCCTCATGGAGTCCTTATGCTTCTCCCTTCTACTTGTCAGACTGCTCAGCTGGGTTAGGCATCTGGATAGTAAAGCGGCTAAAGTGTTAGAGTTACAATCAAGAAGATCTGGGTTTAAATACCACCTCACACTCACAGTTGTGTGACCCTGGGAAAGTTACTTAACTTCTTGCAGACTTGGTTTTCTTATAGGCAAATGTGATAATCAAGTGAGTTAATGTAAGTAAAGCACTGTGGAAACCTTAGAACACTGTATAAATATTAGCTATTATTGTTGCCAGGGCTAGTTTTTCTTGAGTCCATAGTCACCTCTCTTTTTCCTGCTAAAGGTGCTACTTCTTTCCTCTTCACATAAGACTATCTCTTTTTTTTTTCCCTATCTATCTGGAGAGTATATATCTCTGCTTCCTGATGAGTAGGGGATCTCCTACTAGTCCAATAACTTGACTTCAAAGTACCATAGCCAAATAGGGAGGGGGAGAGAGAGAATTCCTTCCTCTTCCACCCCTCTGAGAGAGAATCAAAGATTTTTATATCCTCTCAGAACCTCAGTTCTTGCTTAACTGCTGCCTTGTTCCTGAACTGACTCTAAAACAGCTTTTTTAAGGGCTATCATGGTTAATCTTCAAGCTACTGGCCAACCCCCTTTTTCAATTCAAGGAATCTTTCTTTTGACTATGTAAAATAATAGAGTATCATAGACGCATCTTTATATTTACTTTAACATCTCATTATCTGCCTTTATTTCCTTTTATTATATCCTGAGTTTCTTTGGGAGGGGCACGTGGGTTGGTCAAACATGAGTTCTCTTTTTTTCGCATTCTCCCATATTTCATTTATTTATTTGTCCATTTACTTATTTATTTGGTTATTTGTTTATTTATTCTTAGTTTTCAACATTCATTTCCACAAGATTTTGAGTTCCCAATTTCTCCCCATCTCTCCCATCCCCCCGCCCCAAGACACCATGCATTCTGATTACACCTTCTCCCAATCTGCCCTCCATTCTGTAACACCCCTCCATTCTCTTATCCCCATCTTCTCTCTTTTCTTGTAGGGCAAGATAGATTTCTCTACCCCATTACCTGTATTTCTTATTTTCCAGTTGCATGCAAACACAGTTCTCAGCATTTGTTCCTAACACTTTGAGTTCCAACTTCTCTTCCTTCTTCCATCCCCATCCAGCCCCACTGAGAAGATAAGCCATTCAATATGGGCTATACATGTATAGTTATGCAAGGGAATTCCATAATAGTCATATTGTGAAAGACTAATTATATTTCCCTCCATTCTCTCCTGCCCCCCCACTTATTCTATTCTCTCTTTTGACCTTGCCCCTCCCCAAAAGTGTTTGCCTGTAATTACTCCCTCCTCCTATTTGCCCTCCCTTCTATCATGCCCCCCACCCCACTTATCCCCTTCTCTCTACTTTCCTGTAGTGTAAGATAGATTTTCAAACCATGTTGAGCGTGCAGCTTATTCCCTCCTTAAGCTAAATGTGATGAGAGTAAGCTTCACTTTTCCCCTCTAAACTCCATACTTTTCCCCTCCATTGAAAAAAGCTTTTTCTTGTCTCTTTTATGGGAGACAATTTGCGCCATTCCATTTCTCCCTTTCTCCTCCCACTATATTCCTCTCCTACCCCTTAATTTTATTGTTTTAGATATTATCCCTTCCTATCTAACTTACCCTGTGCCCTCTGTCTATATGTATATGTATGTGTGTATAGGTGTATGTGTGTGTGTCTGTGTGCATGTGTATGTGTAATCCCTCAAACTACCCAAGTATTGAGAAAAGTTTCAAGAGTTACCAATATTATACTTCCATGTAGGAATGTAAACTGTTCAGCTTTAGTACGTCCATTATGATTTTTCTTTCCTGTTTGTCTTTTCATGCTTCTCTTGATTCTTGTGGTTGAAGGTCAAATTTGTATTCAACTCTGGTCTTTTCTTTGAATAACCATTTTTCCCCTGAAGTGTTACACTCAGTTTTGCTGAGTAGGTGATTCTTGGTTTCAATCCTAGTTTCTTTGACTTCTGGAATATCATATTCCACGCCCTTCGATCCCTTAATGTAGAAGCTAAATCTTGTGTTATCCTGATTGGATGTCCACAGTACTTCAATTGTTTCTTTTTCTCTCCTTCATCTGGGAACCCTGGAATTTGGCTACAATATTCCTAGGAGTTTCTCTTTTTGGATCTCTTTCAGCAGGTGGTCGGTGGATCTTTTCAATATATATTTTACCCTCTGGTTCTACAATACCAGGGCAATTTTCCTTGATAATTTCATGAAAGATGATGTCTGGGCTCTTTTTTTGATCATGGCTTTCAGGTAGTCCTATAATCTTTAAATTGTGTCTCCCAGATCAATTTTCCGGGTCGGTTTTTTAAATGAGATATTCACATTGTCTTCAATTTTTTCATTCTTTTGGTTTTGTTTTGTAATTTTTTGGTGTCTCATAAAGTCATTAGCTTCCATCTACTCCGTTCTAATTTTTAAAGAGCTATTTTTTTTTCAGTGAGCTTTTGAACTATCTTTTCCATTTACCTAATTCTGCTTTTTAAAGCATTCTACTCCTCATTGGCTTTTTGGGCCTTTTTTGCCACTTGAGTTAGTCTATTTTTAAAGGTGTTATTTACTTCAGCATTTTTTGGGTCTCCTTTAGCAAGCTGTTGATTTACTTTTCATAGGCAGGTACGAGGTGGATGTGAGGGGGCAGAACTTCACAGGCTTTGGGAACAGCTTGCAGAGTATCTTGTTTGAAGAAATAACAGGAAGGCCCGAGTCATAGGATGGTAGAGTAGTTGGGAAGAGACTGGAGGGGAAGGTAGGGGATGGGTTGTAAAAGGCTTGAATAGCCAAGTAGAGGGTTTTATGTTTGATCATGGAGGTAATAATTACTGGAACTCACTGGGTAGGAGGATGACCTAGGCAGACCAGTTCATGAGAAAAATCATGGCCACAACTGAGTGTAGGATGGTCTAGTGGAGGGAGAGACTTGAGACAGGGAGACCACCCAGAAGGCTAGTGAGGTCATGAAGACATACAAAGCATGACAAACAGCCAGTACAAAATCACAGAGAAGGAGGGTGGAGTATCATGGTAGACGAATTGTACCAGCATGACTGGATTGGGGAGTATATGGATGGGGAGGAAAGTGTAAGAAGCCTAGAAAGTTAGGAAGGGGCCAAGTTATGAAGAGATTTAAATGCCAAACAGAGGAGTTCATATTTGACCCTGAGTCAGGGAGACCAGTTAAAACACTATTGTAGTAGTCCAGACAAGCGATGATGGAGGCCTGGACTGGGGCTGGATGGGTGGGAGAAAGGGACATGTTCAAGAGGTGTTATGAAAGAAGAAATGACCAGATTTAGCAATAGAGTGCATATATGGAGTAGATGAGAGTGAAGAGCTGAGGACGATACTGAAGTTGTGGACTTGGGTGCCTGAGAGGATGGTGATGTCCTTTAGAGTAACAGAAGAGTCAAGAGAGTGAAGAGTTTGGTGGGAAAGATAATTAAGTTCTGCTTTAGACATGTTGAGTTGGAGATGCCTATGGCACATCCAGTTTGAGATGTACAGGAGGCTACTGAAGATGTGTGATTTTAGCTCAGCAGAAGGAGTCTAGCTGTATATATTGATCTGGGAATCTCTGCATAGACATAATTGACCCCATGGGAGCTGATGAAATCACAAGATGAGATTAGACAGAGGGAGAAGAGAAAGGAGCCAAGGGCAGATCATTGGGGTATACTCAAAGTTAAAGGGCATGACATGGGTGAAGAACCATCAAAGGAGACTGAGGAACATTCCAGCAGACAGGAGAAGAATCAGGAGAGAGCAGTGACATGGAGACCTACAGAAAAGGGGATCAATAGTGTCAAAGACTGCAGAAATATCAAGGGAGATCAGGACTAAGAAAAGGCCATTCGATTAACATTTCAAAAGATTGCTGTTAAATTTGGCAAAGGCAGTTTTCAGATGAATGATAAAGTAAAGCCAGATGACAGAAGATTTAGAAGAAAATGAGAGAAGAAGAAATGGAGACACCATTTGAAGATGACTTTCTCATGGAGGTTTTTTTAATGTTTTCTTTTTTCCCCAGTTACATGTAAAGACAATTTTTAACATTCACTTTGAAAAAATTTTGAGTTCCAAATTTTCTCTCTCCCTCACTGAGATGGTAAACAATTTGATGTAGGTTCAATCATGAACATTTAATATGTTTAATCATATACAAAACATATTACCATGTTAGTCATGTTGTAAAAGAAAACATAGACCCAAAGGAAAACACACACACACACACACACACACACACACACACACACACACTATGGAAGGTGAAAAATAATATGTTTCAGTCTGCATTCAGACTCTTATCAGCTTGTTCTCTGGAAGAGATAGCATTTTTCATCATGAAGTCCTTTTTTTAAAAAAAAAAATTATTTAGTTTTAGTTTTCAGCATTCACTTCCACAATATTTTGAATTTCAAATTTTCTCCCCCTCCCTTTCCTCCCCCCTCCCCAAGATGATGTGCAATTTGTATAGGATCTACTTATACATTCATATTAGACATGTTTTCATATTAGTCATAATATAAAGAAGAATTAGAAATAATAGTAGGAACCACAAGAGAGAAGAAACAAAATAAAACAACAAAAGGAAAGGAGAAGAAATAGTATGCTTCCATCTGAATTCAGACTCCAAAGTTCTTTCTCTGGATGTAGACAGCATTTTCCATTGTGAGTCTTTGGGATTGTGAGTCTTTGGGAACTGTCTAAGATCCTTTTGTTGCTGAGAAGAGATAAGTTTATCAAAGTCAGTCATCATACAGTGTGATTGTTACTGTGTACAATATTTTCCTGGTTCTGCTCATTTCATTCAGCATCAGTTCATATAAGTCTTCCCAGGTTTTTCTGAAGTCCACTGCTCATCATTTCTTATAGCACGATAGTATTCCATTACATTCATATACCACAATTTGTCCAGCCATTCCCCAGTTGATGGACATCCCCTCAATTTTCAATTCTTTGCCACCACAAAAAGAACTGCTATAAATACTTTTGTACATGTGGGTCCTTTTCCTGTTTTTATGTTCTGTCTGGGATACAGACCTAGAAGCAGTATTGCTGGATCAATGCACAGTTTTATAGCCCTTTGGACGTAATTCCAAATTGTCTTATGAGTCCTTTCTTGTGGAGTTTAACCATGAAAGGGAAGAAAGGTGTAGTATGATAATTAATAGGAAAGCATCCAATGAGGAGTTTTTTAAGAAAAGAGGAGACATCTATATTTGTAGGCATCAGGGAGGGAGCTAGTAGGTGAGGAGAGATTGAAGAGAAAGGGTAGAAATTAAATAGTAGGGGTAGTCTTTTGAAGAAGACAAGAGGAAATGGGGTCAAGACTATATGTGGAGGGCTTGGCTTTGGTGAGAAGAGCTACCTCTTCATCAGAGACTGGAATAAAAGGAGACTAAATAGAAGATTATGTCAAAGGAAGTTGAGATGAAGAGAGTTGAGAACAAGAAAAGGGAGCTCCTGGCAAATGGTCTTGATTTTGACTTTATTGGTAAAGTATGAGATTAGAAACATGGTAAAAGGATGAGGGAGAATGTGCTGTGGGAGACCATGTATGTGTGTATGCATGTATGTACATACATAGCTGGAGGAAACAAGAGGTTTGCCTTGCTACAGTGAGAGCCCAGTGGAGATTAGACAACACAAATGTTTTATGACCCAGACACCACTATCAAATGACTTCCTGAGCTCCATTCAGTAGTGTATGAGTTCAAGTTAAGGTATATCAGATTGTAGTATCCTGTCATTCATTTTAGGTGGAGTGAGGTGACTGATTAACCCTTCCTTATAGAACAATTGGTTCAAAAGTAGAAAGGCATATGAAGAGATAGAATGATAAAAGATTATGGTCAGATAAAGGAATCTGGAAATGCTTGAAAGTCAGTGGTAGCAGTGAAAAAATGTAGGGTAGGACCATTCCAGTGTGTGCCCAAGGGGAAGTAGAGGAGGAGGTTATGGAAGTTGAATAGATTGAGGAAATGAGAGATTAGGATATTTGAGGAAAAGTTCCTGACAATTACAGCTAACTAAACATAGATTCCTAACCTAAGCACAGAATTACAGCTATCTAAATGCAGAAACTGTAGCAGGCGATAACGAGTTTCCTATTATCGGAAGAAACTAGATCCTCTTACCAACCAACCGTCAAGGATTTTTTAAGTGTCTTCTCTATGCCAGGTACTAGTGACACAAAGATAAAAATGGAATAGTCCCTGCCCTCAAGGAGTCCACATTCTTTATTAGATGACAACAGAACCTATGTGTGTATGTATATGTATATCTGTGTGAACTTGTGCATATATGTGTAGGAAGGATGGTAATGTGAAAAAATGGAAAGTGAGGTTGAAACTAGGTTATGAAGGGCTTTAACATCAAATGGGAGTTCATATTTGATCCAAATGTAGAAGGGAATTTCTAAAGGTTCTTTTTTTCTTTCTCCTCCAAATTTATTTATTTATTTGCTTTCAATTTTCAACAATCACTTCCACAAGTTTTAAATTTTCTCCCTCTGCCTCCCCTCTACCTCCCAACTCTACACGTACATTCGTATTAACCACGTTTCCACATTAGTCATGTTGCATAGAAGAATTAAAACGAATGGGAGAAGGCATGAGTAAAACTAAACAAAACCAAACATAAGAAAAGAGAAAATAGTCTACTTCATTCTGCATTCCAACTCTATAGTTCTTTCTCTGGATGTGGATGCCACTTTGCATTTGGAGTCCTTTGGAAATGTTTGAGGTTCTTGAATTGCTGTGAAGGACTAAGTCTATCAAAAACAGTCCTCTCACATTGTGGCTATTACTGTGTGTATGATATTCTCCTGGTTCTGCTCACTTCATTTAGCATTAGTTGATACAAGTTTATCCAGGCATTTCTAAGGTCCGCCTGTTCATCATTTCTTTTAGAACAATAGTATTCCATTACATTCTCACACCACAGCTTGCTCCGTCATTCCCTATTTGATGGGCATTCCATCAATTTCCAGTTCTTGGCCATTACAAAAAGAGCTGCTGCAAATGTTTTTGTACATGTGGGTCCTTTTCTCATTTTTATGATCTCTGTGGGATACAATCCTAGAAGTGGTATTGCTGGGTCAAAGGGTCTGCACATTTTCTTATAGCCCTTTGGACATAGTTCCAAATTGCTCTCCAGAACGACTGGATCAGCTCACAGTTCCACCAACAATGAATTAGTGTTCCAACTCTCCCACATTTTCTCCAACATTTATCATTTTCCTGTTTTGTCATGTTAGGCAATCTGATAGGTGTGATGTGCTACCTCAGAGTTGTTTTGATTGGCATCTCTCTAATCTAGCGATTTAGAGCATTTTCATTTGACTATTAAGAGCTTTAATTTCTTCATCTGAAAACTGCCTATTCATATCCTTTGACTGTTTATCAATTGGTCAGTGACTTGTATTCTTGTGAATATGACTCAGTTCTCTATATATTTTAGAAACGAGTCCTTTATCACAGACAATAATTGCAAAAATTCTTTCCCACTTTTCTGCTTCCCTCCTAGTCTTGGTTGCCCTGGCTTTGTTTGTGTAAAAACTTTTAAATTTAATGTAATCAAAATTACATTTCATAATGTTCTCTATCTCTTGTTTGGTCATAAATTCTTTCATTCTCCATAAATCTGACAAATAAACCATTCCTTGCTCCCCTAATTTGTTTATAGTATCACCTTTTATACATAGATTGTGTACCCATTTGGACTTTATTCTGGTATACAGTGTCAGACGTTGGTCTATGCCCAGTTTCTGCCATGCTGTTTTCCAGTTTTCCCAGCAATTTTTATCACACGGTGAGTTCTTACCTCAGAAGCTGAGGTCCCTGAGTTTTCCAAAGTTTCTTGACCAGGAGAATGACATAGCCAGAACGGTCCTTTAGGAATATCTCTTTAAAACCCTGTGAAAGCTGACCACCTGACTAAGATACATTTATTCCCTCCACATCGCAGCTTTCTCCATCACAGTTTATATATACATATATACATAGATATATGTATGTAAGTATGTATGTATATATATATATATATATATATATATATTTGTGTTGCCATTTTACAGATGAGGAAACTGAGTCTCAGTTCAAATGACTAGTTCACCCTATTAGTAAATGTGGGAGTCGGGACTTGAACCCAAGACTTCCTAGTTCTAAGTCCAGAGCTCATTTTACTATACATTCTTGTTACGGTGCCAGGATCATTTCCAGTGTTGAAAATTCCACTGTATTTTGCACCATCGTTATGTGGGTTGTGACGCATCCATTTATAGTAACCCAAGTGTGTACAAATTGTATTTATTTATCTCTCCTATCTGGCTCCACCTTAGATTGTCAACACCTGATGGGCTTGGATCATGTCTGCTTATTATTGTACATTCTTACTTATCTCTACTTTTCATCTCCCATCTCCCTTCCAAAGATTCCTTACACATAATGGAAATTCAATAGATGTTGTTTGTTAATGATGTCAATCAATTTCAGGTTTCAACTTTGGGGGAAAGAAGGAAGAGGCTATTTTTTTTTAAATTGAGTAACACCTATCACAAATCAGAGAATATTTTTAAAGAGAGGACATAGTTTATTTCTTTAGCTCTTTCTTTAGTCAAACTGAACCTGTTTTTCTGTGCATGAAGTTCTATGTTTATACTTGTCTCCTCTTTATCTAGCAGCATCACGATAAATGAGATAATCTATACATGACACCTGGAATGTTATTTTCCAAGGTAACAAATATAGACATGAGACAGAGCACAGTGAACAGATTTGGACCAAACAAAGAGCTGTGGGCCAGACCCGCATCCAGACTTTATAAGACTGTGGGTAAATCCTCATGGAATTTTTTTCCCTCTAATCCCCTTGATCAGGCATGTGGAACCAGAAGTAGGCAGATTGAGAACAATCTGAATCGCCAGAAAGTAGTTATTACTTATTTTAAAACATGAAATCCTAGAGTGACTTATCATGAATCTAAGTCACAATGTCTCTTAGCCTCTCAGTTTCCTCTTCTATAAAATCAGGATAGTCATAGCAAAGACATCCCAGAATTATCATGGTGGTCAGAGAAAATATTGTTAAGAGCTTTGCAAATATCATATTGTTATATGTTATATCATATTGTTAATATCATCACTTGTCCATTTCCATGGAGGGGTTCTGGTTAAAGGTTCAGTTGAAATAGGTGACCTTTGAGTTCCCTTCCAAGGTTCCCTTCTGAGGTTCTCTAATTCAGTGATACTGAAGAAGCACATAGTTATTTTTAGTTAATTAATTTATTTTTCAACATTTATTTTATTTACATTTATATTTCAACATTCACTTTTATAAGATGTTGAGTTCTAAATTTTCTCCTCCTTCTTCCCCACCCTCTCCCCAAGACAGCATGCAATCTGATATAGGCTATATAAGTACAATCATATTAAACCCGTTTCCACGTTAGTCACATTGTACAGAAGAATCAGAACCAAAGGAAAACACCACGAGAAGGAAGAAAAAGACAAAATAGCATGACAAGCATATATATTCATTAAGTATCTGTGGGCACAGTAACCTCCCCAGGCCCTGGGGAAATACACGGGTCAGTCATGGTTCCTATCCTCAATGTAACCCCCCCCAAAATATAATTCATTCTTTGAATAGAAAAAAATAATAATTGATGATACTCACTTCGCACTTTAAAGTTTGCAGAGTACTTCTCATATAGCTCATTCTGTGATACATACATCAGAGAATTGCAAAGCCAGGTTTCTGGGAGGTCCAAGGGGTCACATTCCTTCCTTATAGGTAACCAACTAAACTGCTAAGAGGTTAAATCACTTATCTAAGGATGTTCTTTGAGACACTAGACACAGTAGCATATTTGCTGTGTTGAAAAAAAATATCTAAATTATTTATCTAAATAAAATATCTAAAAAAAAAAATCTAAAAAATATCCAAAATCTTTGAAAATACATCACACCACCATTTTAGAAGCAGTCACTTCACATGCACATTGGTCCTCTGTTTAATGTTTTATTGCCATTGTTTTGGAGTCTTTGAAATTTAAATGAAATATCCAAACAGGAATGCAGTTGATTTTATCCTCATAAAGTCATGTTAATTCTGATGGTAAATGCTATGAAAAATATTACTGTGTATTAGAAATCCAGCAGAATTGGAGTCCAGTCCCTGTTCTCCATTTTGGAGTTCAAAGGCAAGCTTTCAATCCCATCTAATTTAAGTAATTAAAACCATCTTAAAGGGAAAGGGGGAACTGCAAAGCCCAACCAGTTAATGTTTCAAATGGCAAATTCTGACCAGAATTTTAAAGGGCAAGGAAATTTACACGTTGACCTTTTGTCCCACATTACCTCTAGACCTGTTGGTACATCACCTGGTGATATAGCCCCATTAACCTCCTGAGGGCTGAACTCTGCGCGTAATCGGAAAATCATTCATTTAATTCTCACAGCATGGAGATACACCATCCTCCAGATGCAGGAACTGATTTTATTTTTAAATTGGAGAATTAGGCCATGATGCAGTGGTGACAAATTTAAACTTTTGTTTAATTTTAAACACAATTTAAAAACTTTTGTTTTGATACCGTTTTACATATATAATGCTTGGAGACTTTTATTAGAGTGCATCATCCCCAATGCAGTGGCTGTTACGGTGGAGTATTTAACTCTATTGTAGAGGCCCTGGTCGCACAATTAGCTGTCACTTTAAAAATTCATCTTTAGCAATCCAGAGAGGACTCGTGAATTGAGCACAGGGCTGACAGCCAAGAGCTCCCCAGTGAGAACCCCAGGTCTGACATTCCCTCCTGGGGCTCTGGACAAGCCCCTGATCCCTTTTCTTGTCCTTGAGTTTATGTACAACAACCCCCCTAACTCACTCAGCCCTATCTGGCTACTGTTAGGAACAGCTATTTGAAGTTTACAACCTAACTTGTCAAAGAAAGGAATTAAAATGACTGTTACTATGTTCTCCTGTTGTTGACTTTGGTGTTAAAACTGCATTTCCTGAGCACACAAATTTCTGATGAAATCAGATCTTGTTCACACATAGTAGATGTCTTGGGAATGTCCTTCTTTTAAAAGCAAATGCAGTGTCTTGGATTTAATACAAAATAATGAGTCAGCTCGGGGACCAGTAAGGTAAGGGACACTCATTCACTGTATGTTCATCTTATAAATAATGTGGGAAAGGAATGCATGAGGAGGGGATGCAGACTTCTCACCAAAAAGCCTCCTATGGCTGGAGGTATCTCAGGAGCTACAGTTAGGAATTTTTGTGGCCTGGGTAAGAATCACAAATAACACCCAAGACAAGTCCATGAAATGTGCCCTCACGCGAGAGGGTTCTGGGGCACCATCCTAGAGGTAGGGAAGCAGAGACCCTAGCAGGGATCAGGGTGGACTTATGCAGGATAGAACAGGGAAGCAGCTTACTCCAGCTCTTATGTGGTAGCTTCCTGTTTTACCAATTATTCTTGCTAAGTAGGTGCTGAACTGCTGAAAGTTCATAAATGCTGCATCTGTTCCTAAATTTACTGTAAAGTAAGGGCTTACAGCTGTGGGTATGAATGGATGGATGAATGAAGGAAGGAAGGAGTAAAGGAATGAAAGAATGAATAAGCCCTTCTGTGCAAAGTGCTGTACTGAGCACATTGATACCAATTGAAAACCAAAGATGGTCCCTTCCCTTAGGGAGCCCAACTTCTAATGGGAGAGCACATGTGCACACGTGCCCGCCCCCCCCCCCCCCCCCCCACATACACATACACATGCACCATAGGAAGTTTCAGCTGCAAGTCAGATGGAAAGATCCCATAGTCCTCAGGATTCCACAGCAAACAGTGGCTGATACATCTTCTCTACCATCAGTGATAAGGCCACATTTCTGATGGAGAACCATTTGTCAATGCCAAGGACTTTGATGTCCAGAATTTTCTATTCTGGGTCTTCAGTGGCTGTGACTACAGTTGGTCAGTAGTTGGACAGTGGTCAAGATGGTGGTGCCACCTTGACTCATATCACACACACTGCCTCCTGTCCCAGTCTCACGGTGCCTTGCTGCCTAACGTAGGCTGACTTGCCTGCCCAGTAGATACATTGCTACTTTGATAACAGTGTGTAGGGATACCCTGGAATGAGAAGAGATGAGGTTGCTACTGAAGTAGTCCAGGTGAGAGGCAATGAGTTCCTGAACTAAAAGCTGTTCAAGTAAAGAAAAGGGGTATCTCAGAGAGATGTTGGGGAGGTAAAATGGGGCAGAGGACTGACAACCAAGAGCTCCCCAGTGAGAATCCCAGGTCTTTCCAAAATCCTAGTTCTTTGAAAAATGCTTTGATATGTGGGAAAAGAAGAATTTAGACTCAGAGATAATGTTGAAGTTGTGAATCTGGCATTTGAAGAATGGGGATAGCTGGTACAAAAGGAGATGGAGGGTTGGGTATGAGAAACAGAGAAAAGGCGAGTTTGGCTGGCTCACTGAGGAGGGAGAGTGACGGACAAGGAGGCTGGAAAGAGAGTTTGAGGTCAGGTTGTGGAGTGCTTGAAGACTAAATAGAAGCATTCATATTTTATCCTACAAGCAATAAGGAGCCACTGGGTTTTACTTGGTAGGCAAGTGACAGGGTCAGATGAGTACTTCAGGAAAATCCCTTTGGCAGCAATGTGTAGGAGGGACTGGAACAGGGAGAGGCTTGGGTCAGGGAGGCCAACTAAGAAGTCACTGCAGCAGCCCAGGTAAGAAGTGAGGATGGCCTAAACCAGGGGTGGGGAACCTGTGGACTCCAGGGCATGGATGGCCTTCTAGGTCCTTGGGTGTGGCCTTTAGACTGAGTCCAACTTGTATAGAACAGATCCTTCTATTTAGAGGATTTGTTCTGTGAAGTTTGGATTCAGTAGAGGGCCATATCTGAGGACCTAGAGGGCCCCATGTTGTGGCCTTGGGGACATAGGTTCCCCACCCTTGCCCTAAACTAAGGTGACCTAAGAAGAGGCACTGACATGTCAGTCAGTTAGCATGATGGTCAATGATTAGAGCTTTGAGGCAAGAACTGTGAATTATAGAATATATGGAATATAAGTAATGGATGTTTTGATTGTTTTATAACTAATATGTATGTGTAATACTTAAAGATTTACGTAGGTAGTACATAGTACAAGTTTTGTTATTCATATTTTTCGGATAAGGAAACTGAGGCTCAGGGATGTTACATGACTTACCCATGATCATACAGCTAATAATTACAAAAGCTGGGATTTGAACCTGTTTCCTAGCTCTAAGCCCAGCACTCCTTCTGTTGTACCTTTGTAAATGGAAAAAGGAAGATCAATCAATCAAACACTTTTAAGCACCTGCTATGTGCCAGGCACTGTGCTAAGCACTGGGGATACAAACAGGGCCAAAAAAACGACCCTGCCCTCAAGGAGCTTAATGGTCTAACCAAAGAGACAACATGCAAAGAAAACTATACATGGGATAAATTGGAGATAATTGACAAAAGGAAGGCACTGGAGTTTGGGAAGGCTTCCTTTTGAAGGTGGGATTTTAAAGGAAGCCAGGTAAAGTCAGCTGGTGGAGCTGAGGAAGGAAAACATTGCAGGCATGGGGAAAGCCAGAGAAGATGCCTGGAGCCTAGAGATGATTTGATAATTTGATGATTTGATTTGTGGAGGAGCCAGGAGACCAGCATCACCAGATTAAAGAGTAAGGTGTAACAAAATCAGAAAGGTAGAGCAGAGCTAGGTTACAAAGAGCTCTGAATGCCAAACAGAAGTTCCATGTGATTAACGTATTAAGAATTGTTCCACAGATCCATTCCCAGAACATTAACTGGAATCATCAAGACAGCGAATGTTTTAGTCTACTTTGGCTAGACTGTAGCATGTGTAAAAGAGAGGGGTGGGAGAAACAAACATTTATTAAGCACCTACTATGTACCAGGCATTTTATAATTATCTCATTTGATCTTCACAGCAACTCTGTGAGGCAAGTGCTATTAGTATCTCCATTTTACAGCAAATATTACTAGGCGAGACGAAGGTTAAGTGACTCGGCCACTGCAGACAGTGAATAAGTGTCTGCACCTGGATGTGAACTCAGGTCGTTCTGATAAGGGGACCAAATTACGACTATTAAATTAAGGAAAGTGAGGAGATAGCCCTTAACCAAAACAAGTGAGAGAAAAGATTGGGAAAGAGAATGTAGAATTAAGGAAAAACTAGACTAAGAAACAGAGAATGAAACAGTTGTTAATACTTAGTCCAGTTCCCTTGTTTAGCATTATGCTGTTTTTCTATGTAAGCCGTTATTGATTATAAGCTCATACCCTTTGCCTTCTGGAATATCATGTTCCCAGTTCTCTTCTCCTTTATAGTAGTGGCTGCTAAATCATGTATGATTCTGACTATGGCTCCTTGGTATTTGAATTCTTTCTTTCCGACTGTTCGCAGTACTTTTTTTTGTTTTTTTGACCTGGAAGCTCTGGATTTTGACTATGGTGTTCCTAAAAGTTTTTAGTTAGGGGTTTCTTTCAGGAGGTAACTGGTAGAGCCTTTCTATTTCCACTTTGCCTTCTGGTTCTTAGAGCTCTGGGCAGTTCTCAGAGAGAGTTCTTGAAATAGAATGCTTAGGCTCTTTTTTTGTTCATGGCATTCAGATAGACTAATGCTTCTTAAATTTTTTCTCCCCAGGTCAGTTTTTGTTATGAGATACCTTACATTTTCTTCTATTTTTTCAGGTTTTTGACTTTGCTTTAATATTTTTTGCTGCCTCATAAAGTCATTGACTTCTATTCAAACCATTGTAACTTTCAGGGAATTTGTTGCTAGGGCAAAGTTATATACCTTTAGTGCCAAGCTGTTAATTCCCTTTCCATTTCTTCCATAGTTTTCATTTCTTTTCCAATTTACCCTCAAGCTCTTGCATTACATTTATAAAAATACTTTTAAACTTTTTAAAATTAACTCTTGCTTTTTCTCTTCCAGGAATTCCAGTTGAGTTTGTGCCCAAGCTGCATTTTTCTCTGACACATGGCTTGTAGATGTTTTAGAGTCATTTCTTCTTGTGGTTTTGTGTATGAGTGTTCCTACTACCATTGCTCATTATTGTGGGGTTCGTTTATTTGCCCCTTTTTTCCAGCTGACTTCCTGACTTCAGACTTGAGATTGGGGCTAGACTCTGTCATACTTCTGGAGGGAAGGTCTGGGCTGTCTCGTTACTTTCTTAGAGTATTGAGCATTGTGTTATTCTGAGATCTTTGGTACAGATTAGTTACCTGTAAGCTTTCAGTGCTCTCAAAAGAGTGATCCGGGGCAAAGTCTGTGCCCCCTCTTCCCCTAGATGAGCTCTGCAAGTTCCTGACTGGAGTTAGGGTCTGGAAAAGAGCAGAATACTGTTGGATTCAGCCCATCAGTTAGCTAGAAAGCTCAGTTGGTTCAGAATGATAGAACTATACATTCCTCTTTGAGCTGAGATTCCTGTCATTGGTCTGAAAGCTGGACTCAATGCTGGAAGTGAGACCCTATTTTCTCATAGAGTCTGAGCCACAACAGTGCTGTTGCTGGCTTCTGAACTTACTCCTTCCGCAACCCAGGACCTCCCTACTGGGGATGGTCACTTCCCTGGGCAGGTCCCCCTCTCAGCCCACCTTGGATCTGTGACCAGAGCTGGATAGACAATGCAAAGCTACCAGTTAACACCTGTTCCCATCGCCATGACCAGGTATGGGTCTGGTGATGCTTGCTATGGGACCTAGTGCACAGCCTTTTGATGGAGATTAGAATAGTCTACACATAGAGTGCTTCTGTCCCAACCCTGTTCCTAATGTCCACAGACTCCCTATTTGTCTCCCTGTGCTGAACTGGGCTAGCAAAGGACTCACTGTGACCTCTTCTGGATTTCTCCATCAGGATTTTGTCTTGTGTATTTTCTAGACTGTTTGGAGAAGTTGGTGGAAAGGAGCTCACTGCACTGCTTCCCCTCCACCATCTTGGCTCTGCCTTCCCCCACTGACCTTTCATTGTCAGAGTTCATCTGAGCGCCACAGTTTAAGAAGGAAATTGATAAGCTAGAGAATGTTTAGAGGAGAGCTGCTGGGATAGGTTCATAGCATACAGAGAATAAAACTTGATGTTAGTTGGTATTTTACTTCTCTGTGTATTTCTCCAGCAGATTGTAAGCATCTTGAGGGCAAGGAAGTTTTGTTTTTATCTTTATACTCTATGTGCCTAGACACTGTGCAGGCAACTTAACCATTTCTCAGCAGGCATTTATTAAGTGCTTATTCTGTGCCCAGAAAAATAAACATTCAGTGAACTAAATAAAATATTCCTTGATAGATGTAACAAGAGATATAACTTTGTTCAGTGATCATTTGATTTTTAATATCTAATGAGGTATACAGTTAGTTGTATGTTCCACAAGGACCTCTATCATAGAGAACATCCTTCAAAGAGTCTAGATGGGACCAGGATTCCCTAGAGAGGATGAGATCCTCCACATAAGAAGTGCCAAGGGCATGGTATTTCCCCATGATGTGATCCTCTGCTTTAATTTTGGGAGGACAAGCACCACACCTGTCATCCCTGCTGCAGTAGAGGCTGATGCTAGTAGATCCCTTGAGGTTGGGGTTTCTGAGATGCAGTGGACTAAGTCCATCAGGTGTCCTCACCAATACGGTGAAGCCCCTGGAAATGGGGGCTACTAGGCTCCCTAAGGAGGGACACACTAAAACTAGCCCTGTCAGGCTCCAGTACCAGTGAGTATTGGAATGAAACACCTGAGTGGTTGCTGCACTTCCAGCCTGGGAGAAACAGGAGAAAGAATTGGGGTCGCACTTGCCAAGTAGAGACTATGTCCAGCTTCACCGTAGTGAGTAAAGTAATCTCTCATTGCAAATTTCGCTCTAGCATCTTCATTGTAGAGAGACACTGGACTTCCCTTAGCATGGAAATAGCATAACATTTACATGCCTTTGTTTTTGCTTTAATTCAACAGTCTCTGCAAAGATGGACATGCCACAGCCAACCAGGCCCAGGGAGGATGAGATGTGGCTGCCTTTGTCCCCTCTCCCGAATGCATTGTTGTTTGAATTCCCCAAAAGGGGAACCATGCACTCTAGCCACAGGTCGATGGTAAGAATCCTTGGGCAGTGTGGTGCCAAGACTGGCTTGGTCTCTGCTCTTTTCTCTTCTTTTTCTGGTGGGGGATGAGCTGGTATCTTTTCTTCTCCACCCCTGATTTGCTTCTTTAAAAACAAGGTTTTCTTGATGCCTTTTTCATTTTTTTTAATAGCACGATCACTTTCCACTAACTTTCTCTACTTACACTCCACCCCACCAATGTACAGAATACTCTCTTGTAATAAGCAAGTGTAGTCAATCAACAAATTAAGATATTGGCTACATATGCCCCATTCTGCTCCTGTAGCCCACCATCGCTCTGCTGAGAAACAAGACACATGCTTTCCCGTAGGTTTTTAGAAGTCATGATTAGTCATTGCATTGGTCAGAGCTGTTAAGTGTTTCAGTTTGAGTTCCTTTATATTGTTGGGTTCATCATGCAAATTGTTCTGCTGGTTCTGTTTACTTGATTCTGCATCAGTTCATATAAGTCTTCCCAGGATGTGGGTTGTGGTTTGGGGTTTGGTTTGGTTTGGTTTTTGTATCCTTAACCATCATTTTAAAATCTTTTCCCTTATTTTTAATTTATGAAATAAAACAAGCATTTCCATAACATAGTATAATAAGAAAAAGGTGATTGCATGTGAAACTGCAAAGCTATTCCTTTTAAATATATATTAAAGTTATCATGTAAATTTCTCTTTTTCTTCCCTTTCTCCCCCCCATTTCTCCTTAGAAATGGCTAACATTAGACACAAATACATAGGCATATGTAAAATCATTCTGTGCATACTTCTGTTTATCAGTTCTTTCTCTGGATGCAGATTCTTCCTTTGTATGTCCTTAGTAGTTAACTTACATATTTATAATAGTCAAAATGACTCATTTGCTCAAAATTGTCCTTAAAACAGTATTGCTGTTACCGTATACAACATTCTCTTGATTCTGTTTATTTGACTCTTCATTATTTTGTGCAAGTCTATCCATGTTTTCCTAAGATCATCAAGCTCATCATGTCTTATAGCACAGTAATATTCCATCACAATCTTATTATAATTTGTTTAGCCATTCCCCAGTTGACAGATATGCCCACAATTTTCAGTTCTTTGCCACCACAAATCATTTTTTAATATTTCAATAAGATTGTGCAATATTCATTTATCATAATTTATTGAGCTGTTACCTAATCAGTGGGTGCCCATTGTGTCTATGGTTTTTTAATACCATAAAAAGTGCACCTATACATATTCCCTCTGTCTTTGGTCTCCTTGCAGTGTATGCCCAGTAGTGATATTCTTCAGCCAAAGTTTAGCAGTTTGGAAATTAATGATAAGAATCACATTCATGTAGAGTTTTAAGGTTTGCTAAGCACCTTACATATGTTCTTTCATTGGATCCTCACAACAGCCCTAGGAAGTAGATGCTAGTACTATCCTTATTTTATGGATGAAGAAATTGAGACTGAGAGAGAGTGGTTTGTCCAATATCAAACAGCTAAGTGAATGTTTGAGGCCAGGATTCAAACTCAGATCTTACAGTTTTACAGTTCTGAGTCCAACACTCTTTCCACTACACTGTCTATCACAAATTGTTCTCCAGATGGATGGGACCAATCCACAGGTCCCTAAACAATGTACCTGTCCTTATCTATCAATTATCAACATTAGGTGCATGACCTTATCTATATCTTAGAGTTTCCGGAGTGATTGAAATGGTGAAAGTGGGGCCAGCAAAGCCGTTGACTAGCTTTATGAACTATCCCATGCTTATCTGGTGTTGCACTCCTGTACAACTCATACACCTATACAGCCTCCATCAGGTCCTTTATCTCACACTTACACATAGCACAAGCTCCTTTATAAAGTTCAGGACCGTGAAAGGAATGAAAAAGGATTATCAAATATTTCACTCACTGCTATCTATGTCTTTCTTTGCTTGTGGTCTCTTATGCCAGGGTGGCTTCTTATGGTTAAACTACATATTGACCCGAACAGTGATAGAGAGGTGTTACAATATGTCCCCTAATACAAATCTAATCTTGTTCAATAGCCATTTACTGACTTCCAGACAGTTACTTTTCCATATAGGTAGAAAGAATATGCCAAAGTGAAAATAGGTTTCCATTTTCTGTATTACTACCTCAAACATTTTCTAGCTGTTTGCTACTGGACAAATTACTTAATCTCTCTCAGTCTCAGTTTCCTCACCTGTAAAGTGAAAACAGATTTCCATTTCTAATATACAGTACATGATGTCCCATCTGTCTACCTTTGCTTAGGCTTCCCCCTAGGCCAGGGACACTCTGTCCTCATCTCCTCTTGGAATTCCAAGTTTTCTTCCAACCTTAGGCCAAGTTTCACCTCCTCCATGAGTCCTTTCCTGGCTCTGTCAGCTGTTGGAGTTTTCTTCTACCTAATAATCAACCTTGCTTTGGTATTGTTTACTGGGGACAGACCTGTGACCTCAGTGGTATAAACAACCCCCATGGAGAAAAGCAGTGTGCCAACACAGGTCAGCAGCTGTTCTTCAACTAATCCTCTGGAAGAATTTGCCTGGCTGAGTCAGAAGTTAAACTAGAACCCAGGTCTTCCTGATTCCAAGGCCAGCTAAGCCATTATAACATGTTATCTCTCTTATTTTAATTCTCTTGTGAGGCAGATCTGCACAAAGGCATCAGCCTTACTCATGTCAGCATCTGCCTTGCTTTTTTCCAGTTCATGCACAAGTCAGGACTTCACCTTTGAGTTGTCCTTGGTCCTCTTTGAGAATGAAGGGCAAACAACAGCAAGGCCATGTTACCTCTCTTATTTTGATTATATTGTACAGTTTTATATATATATATATATAACTGTACAGGGGAAACAGCTGTTTCCCCTGACAGGATGTAAACTCTGTAAGGGCAAGGACAAAAGGACAAAAGCTGCTTTATATCCACACACCTGGTACAGTGACTGATACAAAGGAGGCTCTTCAGTAAACAATTGTTTGGAAGGGCTTTTTCTAATTTTACTTTATACTTGCAAACCTGCTTATTGTAGTAATTCTTGGTGCTAATTGTCTATGACTATAGATAGAAAAGAAGAGGTATTATTTAAAATATGTCATTTAAAATGCTTACTTGAAAAGCTTTGTTGTATGAGTAGGGCACTGAACTTGGAGTCAGGAAAACCTGGGTTCAAATTCTGCCTTTGATACTTATTAGTGGCATATCACAACTTCTCTGGGCCTTCATTTCCTTGTCTGTAATGATAAGGGGGTAGAACTCCCTGGTTACTCAGCTTCTTTTTGACTCTAGATCTGTAATCTTATAATCCTGTGAAATTGAAAGATACTCAACATTTTATAACCCTCACTCCCTTAGGCAATTTATTCATTTCTGATGCTTCAACTATGACCTGTACAAAGATAATTCCTAAATATCTGTGTATTTCTCTAATTCTGTTTCTCCTTCGCTTACTGGGGGCATCTCGTACTGTCTTCAGGGTACCCGCACTTGAATATTCTCTTAATACTTCAAACTGAATGTGAAATTTCAGTTTATCATTTATCCTTTTCTCTTACCAAATAAGTGACACTTGTAATCTTCAAGGATCAAAATTCTGGTATCATTCTTGGGCCCCCTCTCTCCTTTGTCCCCCCCATTCAATGCATCCCCTTACCCTGCCCATCCTTTGTCTGCTTCCTCTCCATTTCCATGGCTATAACTTTCATCCAGTCCTGATTGAAAACAGCTTCATGCTAAGCCTTCCTTCAGCCAGTCTTCATTCTTTCCTACTTATGGATTAGAGCATGTTTTAATGAGAAGAACACATGAGGAGGCCTGCCTCTGCTGTCTGATAGTTCTGTGACTTTGGCCAAGTCATTAAACCTTTCTAGGAATCATCTGAATGATTTCTAAGACGCCTTCTGGCTCAAAAATCTCTCAAAGGCTAATTCTCTAAATTAAAGAACATCTTCCTTAAGTGTTTTTAGGATCGTTTCTCTACCCTAATCCACCCCCTATAAAAGTTTTCTGCTGCTTCTTCTACTGCCCTTAAATCACTGAAAGATCCTACAGTTTAAGGAAAAGGTGGAGTGGAGAAAGAAGCCACAATTGTGTAGCCTCTTGGAAACAATACAGAGGAGATGCCTGACTTGTTAGACATTACTCCTGTATAGATGGTCCAGCCAAGTGGCCTTTGTGCTGCTGCTCACACACAAGATGACATCTCCCACCTCCATGACTTCCTGATTGCACCAGCTGCGAGAGCCTCCTCCCTCCCAAATACTTTGTATTTATTTTGGGTATGTTTTGCATATGGCTGTAAGTGTACTTGTCCCTCTGAATAGAATGCTCCCTTGAGGGCAAGGACTCTTATTTTTATCTTTGTATTCCTGGCATAGTACCTGCCTCATAGGTGACCTTTATTGATTGATACTCCAAATAATTACAACTGATATTTCTGTCCTGCCTTAAGGACTGCAAAGAAAAAAGCCTTTCATTGGATCCTTCCAACAACACTGTGAGGTTTATTTCACTAATTTCACTGTCAGGCATCATTTCCCTGATTTTACATCTGAGGATTAGAGAGATTGAGGGTTTAGGATCACATCACTAGCAAGTGTCAGAGGTTGGATGCAAGCCCTAGTTGTTGTAGTTTCCTCTTGCTCCTGTCCCTCCTCCTCCTCCTTCTTCTTTTCCTTCGGTTTTTGGAAGCAATGGGGTGAAGTCATTTGCCCAGGGTCATATAGCTTGTGTCTGGGATGGGATTTGAATTCAGATCCTCCTGACTCCAGGGTGGGTACTGTATCCACTGTGCCACAGGCTGCCCCCTAGTCTCTTCTGATTCCCAAGTCCAACCCTCTCCATTAAATCACACTGTTCTCAGATCCCTCTACCAACTGGCTCCTTCAATTCTGTGATCATACTTCCAGTACTTTGCATGTCACACACTCTAGTCTAGCCTAGAAAAACTGCCTTATTTATTCTGTATTTATTCTGTCCCTTGAATCCTCTTTGCTTCATATGACCATCCATGCCTACCCCTTTACCCTTGCAGCTAGGTGGTACTGGGCAAGTCACTTCACCTTGTTTACCTGAGTTTCCTCATCTGTAAAATGAGCTGGAGAAGAAAATGGCAAATCACTGCTGGACCTGGAGTAGCAGAGACTTGAGGTCAAAATCAGCCTTAGACACTCAGGGGCCCAATTGACTATTCTCTGCCTCAGTTTCTTCAGCTGTAAAATGGGAACAATAAAAGCACCTGTCTGCCAGGGTTGTTGTGAGCATCCAATGAAATAATAATGGTAAAGCACTTATCGTCTGACTCTTCTTGTCCCCGTTGGAGTTTTCTTGGCAAAGAGAGTGGAGTGATTTGCCCTTTCCTTCTCCAGCTCATTTCATAAATGAGGAAACTCAGGTAAATAAGGTTAAGTGCCTTGCCCAGGGCCACACAGCTAGTGCCTGAGGCCAGATTTGAACTCAGGAAGATGAGTCTTCCTAAGTTCAAGGTCCAGGACTCTATCCACTGTGCCACCTAACTACCCACCTGGGACACAGTAGGTGCTTAATAAATGCTTATTTCCTCCCTTGTCTTCTAAACATTTGATTCACCTCTGACATGATTATGCTCCTATGGCTCCAACGCTCCTTAGCATTCTACAGAATTCTCATTAGTTGTATTATTTGTTTGTAAGTGCCATCCTCTTCACAAAAATAGCTCACATGTATGGAGAACTTTACCGATACAAACTACCTCCACATACATTGGCTCATTGCAAGGGCATTTGAATCATCCACTCTCGTTAGATTTTAGATGGAAGATCTATAACACTGTTAGATTAGAGATCAGAATCTGTACCATGTGGTAGAAAGGTCATTGCAATCTCAGTCAGAAGACCTGGGTTTGAATCCTGCTTTAGCTCTTACTGTAAGGCAATCAGGATGCTGCCGACTTGGGAGGGGGAGAAACACACAAGTGCAGCCATTTGTATGGGAAGAGAGCGGTTGATTAGGTTGATTACAATTTGCTGTATGAATCTAAGGCCAATAGGAAATAGGCATCATGCTATTTCGTGATGAAACAGCTGGCGGTGAGGGCCTGCCCTAGTGCTTATTTTTGAGAAGGTTACAGTGTGCTAAGAGCTAGGGTAGGGCAGTCAGGCTTTGGTGGGAATCTGGCCAAGATTTGCCTAAAGGTAGAAAAGTTGCCCCAGGGCAGTAAGCATAAAGGGCCTATACTCTTCTAAGTAACCTGGTTATGGGACTGAGGCAAACCTGTTATCTGGTGGATCCCATAGAGATTAAAGGCAAATTAGTTCTGTGGTAGATTGCCACACTTGGGTTGGGGAAGATCAGAGTTCAAATCCTGCCTCAGACACTTAACTAGCTGGATAACCCTGGGCAATAAATGCCAGCTCCAGTTTCCTCTTCTACAAATTGAAAATAATAGTACTGACCTCCCAGGATGAGTTTCAAATGAGATAATCTTTATAAAGCCCTTTGCAAACCTTAAAGCTCTCAGTAAACACTATCTATTGAATTAAGCCTATAGCTTTCCCCACTGGTAGGAGTAGCCCCTCTGGGCTCAGAAAGAGAAAGTGAGGCTGGGGACCTGCACAGCCCTCCCTCACTCAAAACAAAGTCAAGCGCAAGTCATGTCATCATTTCTCTGATGGCATGGTCTTCCTCGGGAACGAAGGAACGAACACAACAAGAATGAGGACAGAGGGAGCCCAGGCTGCGAGGCATCCCAGGCCCAGCATGCACACTGTTTCCCGCACCTCAAACTTTCTTTCAGGGTATCAGGTCGAAGGAGCAGATTTAAAGTATGGCAGACCATAGCATGAGCCAAGAATGGGGGATTTCAGCAGCTCCCAGGTCTCCCCAGTCTGGGGCATAGGGACAGGACACCCTTGGCTTCACATCCAATGTCAGCTCCCTTTCCAAAAGCATAGATTTGTTGTCAGGCGTTCCCCCTCACTCACTCACCCAGGCCCACCTTCACCCTCATTCTTGGGTGCTAAGTATGAAGAAACAACTAAGTACATAGCATGTGGTTACTCCAATACTACCAGGGTTCTTTGAGTTCCTTGATGTCTTTATTATCTTTAATCCTTCCCTGACTACTTATCAGGCCTCATTCTCTTTCATCCTCTCCCATAGGTCTGACAGTGGGGGCCCATCTAACACGCTGAAGGCCGTGAATTGCCAATGAATCATATGGGCTGTGGGTCAGTTATTCCTCATGTAAGACCTCCATCTCTGCTTTCAGTCCTGCCTTTCTCTGGTGAAAGATAAAAGATTTGTTTTAAACATCAGTTATTTAAGGAATTTAAGTGAAAGCAAAAGCTAGCCAAAGTCCTCCTAGAAGGCTTGCTTCCTAGGCAATTTATTCACTCCTGATCTTTCAATTAGGATCTATATTCAGATGGCTCCTAAATAATTATTTCTTTATCTGATTGGATCTCTTCCTCCCATTTGAACATGTCCTACTGTCCTTAGGGCACCTTCACTTAGATGTCCTGACATCTTCCTCCTCTCCATAAACCATCTCTTCACACAATTTTTTTTTAAAGAAAAGTAAAAGGAGAATAAATTCAGCAAAACCAATCAATATATCCAAAAAAGTATCCAATATTGCATGCAGTGTTCTATATCTCTGCTCTCCCCATCCCCCAAAGAATGAAAGGTGGGAAGACTTGTCTTCCCACCATTTTTCTCTGGGACTAAGCATCTTCTTTATATTATCACAATATTCAGTTCTGATTGTTTTGTAGCTGTTTTTTTATTTGCATTGTTCTAATCATTATATGTGTTTTCCTGGCTCTGC
This sequence comes from Notamacropus eugenii, assembly GCF_028372415.1. Taxonomy (NCBI): domain Eukaryota; kingdom Metazoa; phylum Chordata; class Mammalia; order Diprotodontia; family Macropodidae; genus Notamacropus; species Notamacropus eugenii. Next base: position 1,271,736 of record NC_092879.1, on the reverse strand, counting down.
TTTCTTCGTCAGTTCATGTATGTCTTCCCATGCTCCTCTGTAGTCATCACACTCATCATTTCTTACAACAGAGTAACATTCTAATATTAATAGTGTAATATATTACATTAATATATCATAGTCTGTTCCTCTGTATTCATCTTATTCATTGTCTCTTCCCTCAGCCCCCACTTGAGAACTTCTTATTAAGTTACAATAACTAACATTTACATGGGCTTGCAAAGCACTTTACCTGTATCTCATTTTATTCTCTCAACAGCCCTGGTAGGTAGGTGATACTATAGATGAGACAAGCAAGTCAAGTGACTTTCCCAGGATTACAGAGCTAATAATTGAGGCAGGATTTCTGTCTTCCTAATTCCATATCCAGCACTCTATCCACTAAGTCACCGAGGGGCTTCACATACTTGAAGGTCTGGCACGTGGGAGACAGTCTTATTTGATTTAGACTAGATAGCAATACTGGAATCAGGCAATCAATAGCAATTTATTAAGCTTCTAGGCTTTTTTACATTTAAATTAATTCTTTTGTTTTTAGTTTTCAACATTCACTGCCGTAAGATTTTGAGTTCCAAATTTTCTTTCCCTCCCCAAGATGGCGTGCGGTCTGGTATAGGCTCTACATATGCGTTCACATTAAACATATTTTTCACATTAGTCATGTTGTAAAGAAGAATTAGGGCCAATGTGAAGAACCATGAGAAGGAAGAAACAAGACAAAACCAAAAAAACAAAAAGACAGAGCAAATAAGATGTTTCCATCTGCATTCAGACTTCTTAGGTCTTTCTCTGCGGATAGTGGCATTTTCCAGTATGAGTCTTTTGGAGCTTTCTGAGATCCTTTCATAGCTGAGAAGAGCTAAGTCTATCATAGTTAGTCATCTCACAGTGCTGCTGTTATTGTGTACAATGGTCTCCTGGTTCTGCTTGCTTCACTCAGCATCAGTTCATATAAGTCTTTCCAGGGCTTTCTGAAGTCTGTCAAGTCCCTAATTTATGCCAAAAAAAAGTTCATTGTTTCATACCGCACAGCAATATTCCATTATATTCACATATGACAATTTATTTTGCCGTTTTCTAACTGATGGACATCAAATTTCCATTTCTTTGATAATATAAAAGGTACCACTATATGTTTGTGGTGTATATGTGGCCTTTCTTCATTAAAGATCTCTTTGCGGTACATGATGAGTAGTAGAATAAATCTCTGGGTTAAAAGAAATAGACATTTTATTTGTAGAATCTAAATTGATTTCTAAGATAGTCTGGCCGTCTTTCCACACATTCTCCAAAATTGACCTCCTACCTTTTAGCATCTTTGTCCATTAGCTCAATGTGAGGTAAAAACTGAAGGTTATTTTGAGTTACCTTTCTCTTATTGTTGGTAATGTGGTTCATTCTTTCACAGGGTTGTTAGTAGTTTGCAGTTCTTTTGAGAACTATTTGTTCATAAGCTTTGACCATCTGTCTATTGAGAAGTGACTTTTGATCTTCTATATTTCTGTTAGCTGCCAACATAATGCCTATCATGTAGCAGGTGCTTAATTGATTGAGTTGACTGAGGTGATTGAGTTGTCTATGTATCTTGGAGACCAAACCCTTTTCAGAGACATTTAATACAAAGAATTTTTTTCTAGTCATCCACTTCACTTCTTATCCTGGATACATTAATTTTGTTTGTGCAAAATCTTTCCAGTTTATCATAATAAAAATTATCTGTTTTGTCTTTGTAATTAGGATAAGGTTTTAACAAAGAGGTCAGATGACTCTTGCCCAGAAGATGGAGTAGAAGGGCTCTAAGAGAAAGCAATACTATGTCAAAAAGCAGAGAGACCCTCTTGTGGGAGAAAATACTAAGAGAGAGGATAGAGGCCATAGAAGAATCTCAGTAGTATCCAAATCAGTTTTAGAGCTGAAAGAGACCTTAGAGGTCAATTTGTCCAACTCTCTCATCTTACCCAGGGAGGTACAAATGACTGGGCCAAGTTCACACAGGTGATAAGGGACGGAGCCACAATGCAAACTCAAGTGCTTTGACTCTGAATCTGGCCCTTTTCCTTGCACCACACTGCCTCTTAGGGGAGAGGACTAAGATAGCCAGGGAGTTTCCCAAGCCTCAGAAGAGAACTGCAGGAAACGCACCTCTTACGTGATGTAAGACCTCCGGTCTTGTAGAGACACTCCACAGGAAGTCTCCAGAAGCCTTGAACTAAAGAGAAAAGTGAAATTGGAGAAACATCTGTCAGACCAGCAGTGTGGACATTATGGTCTCCCAGAGACACTCAATTACAGATCATGTGGTCACAGCAAACCACTTGTGTGTTTCCCTTTGTTCCCCTTTCTGGGCTGTTTGAGTAATAAAACTGCTTGGGATATGATGTGGTCAGCATGCTTGCATCAGCAGAATTGGACTGTCCCCTAGAGAGATTTCTCCAGCATTCTGGGTGAGAAATATCCCCAAATAGTGACCCTTGGCCCTCTGTGCCTTTGACATGAGTGTATGACACTATGATTTATCAACCCAAAGACAGAAAGGCCATTCAATCGAATATTTTTTTGAGTTGAAACTATGCACAAGTCCCAGAATTTTAAAGCTATTGGGGGTCAGTCCTTAGAGACCAACTTGTTCAGCACCCTGGTTGGCCTTTTGCCTCTCTGGTCCCAGTCTTGATAATCACAGAATCAAGGAGGCAGGACCAGGATGCTGGAACCCAGAGAGGTGAAATAGCTTACCTAAAGTCACACAACTAATTAGTGACTGCATCAGGACTACAGCCAGGGTCTCCTGACTTTTAAGTGAGTGTTCTTTAGACAACACAGTGGAATGCTACTTTTTCCTAACCAAATGTATAATCCTGTAAGTTAAGAATTCCATGTGGTTAGAATACATTCTCTTGTGGTATGAAGTTCTCTTTAGCTATTATGAATGTAACAGAAAAAGAGTCCCCGTTTATTATCTTTTCCCTTACACATTACTAATATAATCCTAGCTAATCTTCCTGGTCCATCTTCCAAACCACCGAGTCATAGAATGCTGGATTTGCAAAGAATCTTGGGGATAATTTAGTCTAACCCTTTTATTTTCCAGATGAAGAAACTGAGGCTAGGAATGGGAGGGAAATGACTTACCCAAGGTACACGTGTCAGAGTGCTTGCCAGCATGTGTCAGAGGTCAGACCTAGGACTCAAATCCACGTCTTACAGTTTTTTACAACTTTTGATCCAGCATTTATAGAAGGGGTTCTTAACGTATTTGTATGCCATGGCCCCCTTTAACAATCTGATGAAGCCTCTGGATCCCTTCTCCAAATAATTTTTTAAATGCATAGGATTACAAAGGAATCCATTTCTATTGATATTACAATACTATTATCAAAACATTAGCTTCTATGCAATATGACTAATGTGAAAATGTATTTAATAAGAATGTATGCATGGAGCCCATATAAGATTGCATGCTGTCTTGAGGTAGGAAGGGGAAGTAAGGGGGAGAAAATTTGAAATATATGGAAGTGAATGTTAAAAACTGAATACAAATAAATAATTTTTTTAAAAAAATGTAAAAACCATTAGGAAAAAAGCACAGGTTAAGAACCCCTGCTATAGCATGCAGTACACGTAGGAAATACAAAAATAATAAGCATCCATTACCAGTAATGTGCTAAATGCTGTAGTAGAACCAGAATTAATGACCAGTCCATGCCAGAAGTCACACAATGAAGCAAATGTCTCAATAACCATTTCATACTACAACTACACACACACACACACACACACACACACACACACACACACACACACACACACACACACTCACACACTCACACACTCACTCACTCACTCCTTTTCCAAAGGATGTCACACAAGCCAATGCCAAAAGTACAAGACTGGACAGGAACAAGTTTCAAAAGTCCTGTGTAGCCCTGAATCATGCCAAGACTAGATCTCCATCCAGTAGGAAAGGAGCCCTCATTTCAAGTCAGTATGACAGTAGACCCCCTTAGGGTCTAGAATCCTCCCTGAGCTGTAAGAACCTCTCCCCATCCTCTAGACCAGAAACAGCCCAGAACTCAACTCTCTGGATTCTATCTCCTTGGGTAGAGGTGCAGGTAGAGACTGGCTTCTGGGAAAGAAGGCATTTATACTGTGGTCTCCAGCATTGTTTCAGATGTTAGTCTGTGGCCTCAACAGAGAGCAAACCCAAATTCAGAGAAAGGATAGTATCCATTTAGAGGTAAAATGGGTAACAACCTATTCAGACAGTGATCAGTTTATTACAATTTTCAGGTATCTCTGTAGTAATAATAGCTAACATTTATATAACACCTACTATGCGCTAGGCACTGTGCTAAGTGCTTTTCAATTACTATCTTATTTGATACTCATAACAACCCTGAGAGGTGGGTGCTATTATTATAATCCTCATTTTACAGATGAGGTAACTGAGAGGTAAAGAAAGTGATTTGCCCAGGGTCACACAGCTAGTTACATCTGAGGTCAGATTTGAACTCAGGTCTTCCTGACTCCAGCCCTAGCACTCTATCCATTGTGCTATCTAGCACCTCCATTGGAGGTGAGCTAATAACTTTAGTGGAGAAAATTATATAATTTATATATTAATATTTTATATATTATTTATATATAAATTATATAATTTCCAGTTGCAAGGGATCTTAGATATAATTTATCCCTCATAGATGAGGAAATTGAGGCCTCAAAAGACCATACAAAGTCAGTGTGAATCTGGGTCTAACTCCAAATCCACTGTTCTTCCTGCTAGAGTATGCTATTCAGTGTTACTCTTCTGCTTAAAATACTTCAAGGGCTCCCTACTACTACCTCAGACCTCCATAGCTCCCCCTGCCCCTGCACTCTTGGCTGAGATCCTTGCCCTTTATTTCACTGAAAAAAAAAATTTAAGACCTTTTGCAGAGAGCTCCCTCTTCCCCTGTTCCTCATTTCCTACCACTCAGATGCTTTCTGCCACTGTCTCCTCCTTCAGCCCTATGTCATATGAAGAAGTGGCCATTCTCTTTGCCCAGGTAAACCTCTCTACATGCACAAGTCATCTGTCATCTGTCATCCCTACTCTCTCTCTCACTAACCTTCAATCACTCCATGTCTACTGACTGATTCCCTTGGACCTACAAACATGTCCATGTCTCCACACTCCTCAAAAATCCTTTCCTTGATCCATTTTTCCCTGATGGCTGTTGTGCTATGGCTCTTTTTCCTTTTCTGGCTAAACTTCTTGAGAAGACCATCCGTAGTAGATGTCTTCACTTCCTTTTCTTTCACCCTCTTCTTCACTTGTTGCAGTCTGGCTTCCCATCTCATTATTCAGCTGAAACTGCTCTCTTCAAAGTAACCAATGTTCTCTTAAAGGCCAAATTTCGTGGCCTTTTCTCAATCCTTCTTCTTCTTGATCCCTGCAGCCTTTAATCGCCCTCTTCTCTTCTCTCAAAGCTTTGATGATGCAGCTCTCTCCTAGTTGTCTCATTAAGTCTGATCTTTCCTTCCAAGTCTCCTTTGATGGATCTGCATCTTCATCACACCTGCAAACCCAAGGAGTCCCCCAGGACTCTGTCCTAGGCCCTCTTCTCTTCTCCCTCCATATGCTACTTTGCTTGCTAGTCTCAGTAGGTCCCATGAATTCAGTTATCATCTCTTAGTAAGTGATTCTCAATTCCATTTGTCCAGCCCTAATTTCTCTCCCAACATCCAGTCTCTCCTGTCTCCAGCTGCCTTTCAGACATCTTCAACTGGTTGTCCCGTAGGCTCTCAATCTCAACACATCTCAAACTGAGCTCACTTTCTTTCCTTCCAAAGTCTTCACTTTCTTCCTAATTTCCAGTATCACTTGAATACTTCCCTTTCTCTCCTCTGATGCCACCACCGCTCTGGAAAAGGGTAAGACTTCATGCTAGGACTATTACAATTGCCTAGTTAGCCTTTCAGCCTCAAGTCTCTCCCCACTACAATCCATCCTCCACTCAGCAGAAGTCTGACCGGTCACCCCTCCCACCCACCCCCAGACAGTAAATGATGGTTTCTGGATGCCACTTTCTCTGTTTGATGGATCAATAGAAGAGGTTCTCTCACTCAGCCACTTGAGTTACCTCATCTATCTTCACTAGACATCTTTTTTGTGGAGTCGCATCAAAATATGCACATCAAAATCTTGTTCTTTGGATGAGGCAGCTAGGTTGCACAGTGCAGAGAGTGCTGGGCCTGGAGTCAGGAAGACCTGAGTTCAAATGCAGCCTTAGAGACTTTCTAGCTATGTAACCCTAGGCAAGTCACTTAGCCTTTGTTTGCCCCAGTTTCTTCAACTGTGACAGCAAGTACCTTGCTGGGTTGTTGTGAGGATAAAATGAGATAATATTTGTAAAGCACTCAGTTGTCTGGCATGTGGTAGGTGTTAATAATATAAATGTTTATTCCCTTCCTTCCCCATTTTAAAGCTAGGATTATAAAAATATAATCCTTTCAACCACTGAGTTTAATGAAGCTTTTTTAATAAGGTTGAAAATCAACTAGAGAAATGTATAGCACAAGAGAGTGGTTATGTTGAATTTTAATAAAAATATATTTCTTACTAAATATATACTGATTTATAATATATAATTTATAATATTAATGTGTCTTATATTTTACAGAGAAGAAATACTTTTCTTACATATTTCTCATATAATTTGTAATGTTTATATATTTCTGATAATGTGAGAACTGATGCCATGGTCTTCTTCATCAATGAAGGACAAGCACAACAACAAGAAATCTATTCCATATGGCATATAAGAAATATACACGCATTTAAAATTTAAGTTATTTTTAAGTTAAGTGCTTTGGTAAGTTTATAGCATTTATACTTATAAAGCTAGTAAAGCTTAAAGCTGCACTAAGACTTTTGGGACATGCTGTACTTGTAACACCCTTCCACTCTCCCCCTGTGGCAGTTCTTCCCATGCTGTAAGGCCTAGTTCAAATATTACCTCTAGGAATCCTTCTCTGGTCCCCTCCACTGGTAATGGTGTCTCCCCCTAGGGACCTCATGTAGTTCTTTGCCTATTTCTTCTTACTCATTTATGTCCATTGTTTTGTAATTAAGGTTATTTGTGCTGGTGTCAAGTCCCTTTAAAAAACTGTAAGTTTTATGAGGGCAGGAACCTATAATGTCATATTTAAACCTTTTGTCCCATCTAGTATCTAGCACACAGGAAGTTCTTAATAAATACTAGTTGAATTTAATTGAATTGAATTAAGAACTCTTACAGCTATCATTAAGTGGAAGGATTTTTACCAAAAATCTCAAAGTAATTTGCAAGGAAAACTTTGCACAATTAAAATGGTGGTGTGAAATTACAAAATGAAAGGACCTCATAGTACATTTTTGTAATTAAAGACCCAGATTAATAAACAGGGAGAACGAAGAGGGCTTATCCTATGGTTCTGTTTTAGCCCAGCATATTCACATATATATATATATGTGTGTGTGTGTGTGCGTGTGTGTGTTTTTTGTGTGTATGTATATATGTATGTACGTATGTATGTATGTATGTATGTACGTTTGACCTGCTTTGACATACCCCCAACCCCCAACCCCAGGTCATCTCCACAGCACAACGAAGGCAGTGGGGTAAGACTTCAGTGTTCTATAAATGCAAAAGTGCCGATATTTAGCTGACCCTTCAATAAGCGATGTCAAAAGACATAAGATGAATGCTGCCGTTCTTGAAATGAAAAATACCTTGTTAGTGGACTTGCAGGATAGCTTGCTATGAAGTCTCCATATCATTCTGAAACCTAAAGCTAGGATTTTTTTTAATCATAAAGATACAGTGAGTTATGCATTTCAAATAACAGATAATGTCGAACTCAAGTTGTCAGTCTGTTTGGATGGCTGTCTTTGCAGCTGATAGGCAGATTTGAACTGTAGCTTCCTAGAATAAGTAACATAGAGAAACTTCATGGTCTTGTTCGTTGTTCCTTTGCAAATAGCAATTGTGGAAAGAGAAAGTGTGTGCTGGTGAATCACAACATTTTTTTCCTGTGGTTTTTAAAAACGCACCTCTCTAAGCTGCTTCATTCTTTCTCCAGACACCTAAAAGTGTAATTTTGGTCATAGTATAGTCGACTGCTGTTGGTGTAGTCTTATTGTATGAGGAAGTCAGTAATCAAAGAAATCAGTCTGTTAAAAATGATTGTACTCCAATATTTCTGAGGTCCCCCCAAAATTCCACGTCTCTTTAAAAGTCATGTGGTTAGTAAAGCTAACTCTGCTTTACCTTACAATAAGGGATAAGGCAAAAGTTCCAAAGGTGCTTGTGTCATATGCAGTTTGAGGGTCCTGATAACTGTGTTTGGACAGGCTTACTGAAACTTTTTTCCTCCTGAATTCATTTAGTAGGGCATTCATGTGTGTGCATTCATGTGTGTGCGCGTTCGCGTGTGTGTGCCTGCGTAGACCTGCCCCAAGGGTGGTTTTGTACTGGGAGCATAAAAATATTTTCCTTTCTGGAAATAGGTTGAGGGCAACTGGAAACTGGTTTGTTTGTTTTTTTACTTTGTTTCCAGGAGCATCCAAACAGGCACACTGTCTCAGGCATACTGCCTAGAATTCAAAGCAGCACCAGACTGAGGAGGAAAGAAAAGTGGGCAACCTACTCCCTGGGCAAAACCCAAGTGTTTCTTCTGTTCAGTACTTGCTCATTCCCTCGCACAAGTGTAGGGACGCACCTCAAGACTCTTGGGCAGAGTTTTGTAAACGGCTTTTGTGGATACCTTCGGCTTGTGTAGAACACAGCCGTAATCAAAACTCATTATAACAGATAGATGAGATTCAGTTTTTCACATTGTTGTCCAGGTTTGCAGCCCAGGCAGGGCAAGATCTTTTGAACCACAAGGAAAGAGGCTGCGGCAACTGAGAACTTGGGAACATCCCCAGTCAATGAGGCAAGCTGTCCTAGGCTCCAGAATGGTCCCTTCTACAGTGACTTCTGTAAATGACTCGTTTCCTCAGTGTCTCTGTGTGTGTCTGTGTGTGCGCAGAGGCACACGCACAATTTAACCATACGCCGCCCTGGGCTCTGGAAAGCTATCACGCCTTTCTACATATTTCAAAAGGCCAGGGGGGAGTGGCGGCGATTGTGTTAGACTGGGCTAGCCGCCTTTCTTCAGAACTTCACCTAGAGTGGGAGGAAACTACCAGCACTGCCTTCTGACCCTAGGGGCTCCCTCACACACAGCCTTCCAGGATGGCTGTCTCCAAACGCTTAGTGGGAGGATTGTTCCTCTTCCCACTAACCCTGCAGACGACTGGGGTGGGGGAAGGGGCGGAGAGGCAAGAAAAGGGACTTACTTTAACTTGCTTACCACCTGGAACGATTTTCTTTCCGCTCTGACCCAGTCCACCAAGAAAAACTGCAGCAAAACTCTGAACGAAGGTGGTTTAGGTAGAGCAGACAAAAAGTAAACTTTCCAGTATAGCAAAGGTCAAAACGCCGCTTTACGTGTGTGTATATGTAAATAATATACACACATATGTGCAACCTTTCAGTGATGGATAAAATTATATAAAGTATTTTATCGGGGGTGGGGAGGAGTGATAGGTGGGAAGTAGCGACTGAATTGGCTGTAGTTCCTTGCTGAAATGAGTTTACTGTGGACTTAAATCTTAGGAAGTGTACAATAAACTTGAATGGCCGGGAAAATAAGAGACCTGGGTCAAACGGACCTCGCAGCTAAAACCCGTTCTTGGATTCGGTTTCCACCTCCTTTCGACTCTGGAGATCGTAACAAACCCTGGTGGAATAAAAGGACATTTTGTGTAATGGTACACGTGTTTATGGTCCCATAGAACGTACCTGTTCTACGTCAACCAAGACCAAAGTAAAGGCTGGAGGTCACGTACTTTTAAGGAGTACCTGTCAAGAGCTGGGGCGAAAGCTAGGGAGAAAGAGTCTCTCTGGTTCTTTGCCACTTGACCCCACCATCTTCCCCCAGGAACCTGGGTGTGTCAGGGGTATGGATTCGGATAGAAATGGTGCCGTTTCCCAACAGTGCTTTTTTACTGATCGTCCCCTATGCCTGAATGTTCTCCCTACTCTTCCTTGCTTCCCGGCTTCCTTCAAGTTTCAGCTAAAACTCTCACCCTTCTGCAAGAAGCCGTTCACAACACCCTCCCTCCCCTCCCCTCCCCTGCCCCCTCCCCCCCCCCCCCCCCCCACTTAACGCTAGTGACTTCCAACTTCGATTACCTCCAGTTTCTTCTGCACTTATTTGTACGTGGTGCTTTGCACCTTGTCTCTCCTAATTAGACTGGGAGCTACTTGAGGGCAGGAGCTGTAGTGTTCCCTCTGGCATTTAGTTAAGCGCTTATATAAACTTGGTGGGTAAACTCTGGCTTGCACTGGGTGTGTCTAGGAGAGCTTTTGCCCTCCTGGCTTAGGCAGCGTCCTTGCCAGTGGCAGTCCGAACCTGGACGCTGTTCACTTTCTCCACTGGGCCCCTCTGGAGATGGGGATGGCGACTGTTCCGACTCCGAGGAGCCACTGGCCCACCTCCCGGGTGGGTGGTCAGCCGCTCTGTCACCGGAGGAAGGATTGGGAGGGACTGAGGGGACCAGGTTGCGGGGAGGGGTCTCGGGGGGTCTCTACCACCTCCCCCCACCCCCTGCCACGCTTCCATCTCTCCTCATTCCCCCCCACACCCCCCCTCTTTCTCTCTTACTCTTTCCTTGGGCTGGACCGGCTGGGACTCGCCCCGGACCTTTCAGGACAACTTAAAAGTGTCCGTCGGAGCGGTCCAAAGGGCCGAGGCCCACGCTGGGCGTGCTTCGCTCCTCCGCGAGGGTCGGAAAGGGAGCTGGGAGCCGCGCGCTGGCCCCGGGCCCCCGAGCCTCCCCTCGCCGCCAGCCCTGTCCCTCTCCCAAGCCTCTCAGGCTGCGCCCTGGCCGCTGGCGGGGAGGGGTGCGGGGCTCTCCTCGTCTCCGTCCTCCACCCTTCTTCTTCCCTACCTGCTCTACTCCGCTCCAGGCGGCCGGGAAAGCTCCGGGCAGCCCCCGAGAGCCGGGCCGCCGCCGTCCCCCACCCCGAGCTCAGGGCAGCGATGAGGGGGCGGGGGAAGGGGCGCCGCTCCTCGGGCTTTACTTAGAGAATTCAGGCCACTCCGCTTGCCGGTTCGCCCTCCCGGGGCTGGGACTGCCACTCTCCAGCCAGACGGTAAGTTGGGCGTGTTTCTTTCCCTTACCAGCTTCCCCTCCCACCCCAATTTTTTCCCTTTAGGAGTGTGTATGTGTATGTGTTGGGGGGGGGGGGGCGGGAGTGTAAGGTGTATTTGCCCCTCTTTACTCTTTTCTCGGTCCGACGTACCCTCCCAACTTGGCACCCTCCGTCCATCTCGCCTGTCTCTGCCCTGCCGCAGCGCGGCAGGTGCTTACCATTGGAGCGCGGCTCCTTTAAGAGCCCGACTTTGCCTCGGGTAGCAGAAGATCATCCAACACCAAAGCTCTTAACGCCGCTGTCCAAGGTAGCGCACGCGCCCTGCCCGACGACTGGCAAAGAGACGCAATGCGAGGGAGAAAGAGATGCTTGATGGTCACAGAAGGAAGACCTCCTGTCTCTTTACTCCTGGTGGGGTGCAGAGAAAACAGATAAACACTGAGTACTTTAAAATTTTATTTGCTTTCTAGATCTTCCTGTTGCCCTTGCGATTGGCATAAGTTGCCTTTTAGAAAAGTGTAATGGAATTTAGAATTACTATCCTCCTGCCTTCCCTTCCCCTCCCCACTCTGTTAGAGGAACATTTCAGAATATTTGCCCACTTATCATCAAGAAGAAAATAGAAATCTCACTTCTACCTCAGGCCACTTAATGAACAGATGTAAGGTATCTCTGCGATCTTTCCAAAGTGGAAATTCTAGTTCTGGACAATTTGACTCTTTCAGACAGTTTACCAGCTAATCAACAAGCCTTGAGACGAAATGAGAAAGGGGGCTGTGAATGGTAATATAAACATGGAGGTTCTCTAAGATACACATGACCTGTAGGTTGTGTGTATCTTTGTGTGTCTAGTGTGGAGGGTTCATTTGTGATACTATGAAGAAGAATGGGGAAATCTTTTCAAGTACTTTAGTTTGTTCTTTGGTCCCTTGGTAAAACAGTAACTTACTTTAAATATAGTGGTTTAGAATGTTAACTGAACAGCTAAAAGTGTGAAGTTTAAGCATATTTATCACAAGTTCTACGTACTTGTGACAGTGGTACTCCAACAAGACAGCTTTTTGCTGTGCTTTCTTAAAATCCCTTGGGGTCATGTCAGACTGGGAAGTAGAATTTTCTTTCACTAGACATGTGTGTATAATTTTATCCCTCTGCATTTTCTCTCCATTTATGGAAGCTGAGTATTAAATCCTGGATCTGTGAAGTTGTGTGCTAACTCTTACACTTGAAGTACTATAAGGTTGCAGTACTGAATGTGGATTTTTGTGCTTGATGATATAAACTCTTCAAACTTGGTCAGTACAGATGAAACCCACTGGAGTGTTGTTTGTTTTTTAAGTACAACGTCATTTGAACATGAAACCCAAGTTTTCATTCATGTTAGAATCACATTCTTCTTTCCGTTTTAAGCAAATTTAAAAACTTGAAAGGAAGCCTTTAAAACAGTAACTCCTATGGGACTCTGTGGATTAAGCCTGAGCATCATAAATACGGAATGAATTTTTTAGTTTAAATGGAAAACTGATATTAAACTTTTTGCCTCCTATATTTATTAAAACAGCTATAAGGATTGAGGTCTTGGACATTTCCCGGGGATTAATGGCTGGCTGGGGTTAATGGCCCAAGGCATTGCCTTAGGCCATCAACTCTTCCAGCTAGTCATTAATCCCCAGGAAATGCCTGTACCTCGAACCTCAATGGTTATTACTTCATTACAAACATAGGCTTTTTAGCTTTAACAAAGTAACACTGACTAGAGCTCATCAAGTGGTGTGACACCAAATTCCACTGTTGACCAGCATTACAGATTTCTTGATAACTTTGAGATCACAGAGTAATCCTTTTATTGCCCTCCAACGTTGCAAGTTACTTAAAAAAAAAAAAAAGTTATTTTAATTGAATGCCTAAATTCTGCTGTTAAATGTAGATGCCCGTTTTGTCCCTCTTGGGGGATGTTGGAGCTGCAGAAAGTTTGATGAGTTGAAAAAATGAAAAGGTTCTATTGAACATTAATGGGAGCAAGTAATTTCAATTCCTACTCATTTAGAGTATGAATTTCAAGGACCTAGATCTTACAAATTTTTAAGTACCTGCTTCATTCAGGGATGCCCTAACATTTTTCAACTCTACTGGATTGTTAATGGTGTTGGTCCAAGAAAGAAGAGGCGGTTTCACTGTTTCTTCTGTCACTGTATTTGTGATCTAGGATCATCCAGGCATTACTCCAGCTTTATAGCCCTAGGAAGGAAATCCTGTGCAGTGCATTTGAAAACATTTAGCACCATATCCTCATCTCAGCTTCACTGTAGCTCCTAGTTGCACTGAAATATAGCACTTTCCATGCCACTGACAAGAATAGTTCTGTACAAGCTGAAGACAGAAGTATGGAATTTTACAGGATCATCTTTCACATCACTAGGAGATGGGATAATAGTAAAAGTCTGTTTTAGCTGTTCCAGTTAAATAAAAGCTCCAGCTTTATATACTATTTATCCAGCACTAAACAAAAGTCTATAGATAAACCTATGAAAATGGACTTGGAAACAACCATATGCTCACTGCAGTAAATTCTTCAGTTTAACTTGCTGTAACTCTGCTTTCTTTCCAGACAGATACCTTTTAGGTATTCCATTGGGTGAAACCTAACCAAGACTTAAGAAATTTATCCACTGAAACATAGTCAGTTGTTTGCATTTCACTGAGGGCTGAGGTATGAGTTCAATATGAAGGAATGATATAGAAAAAATGAAATTAAGGGGTGAGAAAGAGTACTGCACTGGAAGAAAGAGAAAGGAAGAGGTAGAATGGGGTAAATTATCTGACACAAAGGATTTAAGAAAGAGCTTTCACAATGGAGCAGAAGATGATGGGGGAGATGGCAGGGAACATTTGCACCTTCCTTTCTTCAGAGCTGCCTCAAAAAGAGAATAACATACACAGATTACACAAATTAGAAATCTATCTTACCCTATGGAAAAGCAGAAGGGGAAGGGCATAAGAGAAGGGGGATGATAGAAGGGAGGACAGATTGGGGGAGGGTAGTCAGAAGCAAGACTAGGAGGGACAGGGTGAAAAGAGAGAGAATAGAATAAGCAAGGGAGAAATAGGATGGGGAGAAATACAGTTAGCAACCATAACTAGGAAAAAAATTCTTGAAGCCAATTTCCTCTTATACAGGCCTCCTTTCTCAAATATGTAGAGAAGTGAGTCAAATTTGTACAGGTAAGAGCCATTGCCCACCAGATACATGCTCAAAGAATATGACCAGTTAGTTTTCAAAGGAAATAATCAAAGCTATCAGTAACCAGGCTCTGGGAGCTTGTCCGCAGTGGGCCATGGGCCGCAGTTCTCGTTGTCCTAAGAGTCTGAGTGATCCAATCAGAGCCTGCAAGGGCCAGCTGGCCTTCCAGCCAGTCGGGTTGGCAGTGGTGAGACCTGAGGAGGTGCGAGCTGGCCCACCTGCTGTCCTGCCCTCCTGCTGAAGCTGCGCCACCAGACCAGGTGCTCCAGGCCCACACCTGCGAGTTCAGATGGCGCTTTCCACATCCAAGAGGGAGACAGCCCAGGAGTTCCCAGAAGAGGAGCTGGCGCTGACCTTCCATAGCCTGACCACCCGCCAGGGCCACTGTCTCAGCGTGACCATGGAAGACAAGGAAGTGGAATACCTGGTACGTTACACAAGTGGCACCAGGGTCAGCCCAGTGGCTGTGACTGCCCCCGCTGTGCCGAGCCCCGGAGACTGAGTCAGTAGCAAGTAGTGCCAATATGTAGAGAACTGAGCCAAATGTACAAGAATACATGTCATTCCCCAACTGATAAATGGTCAAAAGATATGAACAGGCACTTTTCAGAGGAAGAAATTAAAGATATCTATAGTCATAGGAAAAAATGCTCTAAATCACTATTGATTAGAGAGATGCAAATCAAAACAACTCTGAGGTACCACATCACACCTATCAGATGGCTAACATGACCAAACAGGAAGATGATAAATGATGGAGAATTTGTGGGAGAGCTGGAACACTAATTCTCTGTTGGTGGAGCTGTGAGGTGATCCAACCATTCTGGAGAGCAATTTGGAACTATGCCCAAAGGGCTACAAAAATATACATACCCTTTGACCCAGCAATATCCCTTCTAGGACTGTATCTCCAAGAGATCATAAAAATGGGAAAGGGTCCCACATGTACAAAAATATTTATAGTAGCACTCTTTGTGGTGGCCAAAAACTGGAAATCAAGGGGATGCCCATCAACTGGGGATTGGCTGAATAAATTATGGTACATGAATGTAATGGAATACTACTGTGCTATAAGAAATGACAAACAGGAAGACTTCAGAGAGGCTTGGAAAGACTTATATCATCTGATGCTGAGTGAAAGGAGCAGAACCAGGAGAACTTTATGCACAGCAACAACCACAGTGTGTGAGAGTTTTTTCTGGTAGACTTGGAACTTCATTGCAATGCAAGGACTTAAAAGATTCAATGGCAATGGCAGGTGGGGGTCTGGGGAAGAGAGGGCTTGCCTCATACACACCCACACAGGAAAGTGCAGGAATTTCTGGGATGTATCTGGCCTGGGTGGTTGGGGCAGTGCGGGGAGGGAAAAGTTAGGGGGGTAGGGGCAGGGAGATCTCCAGCTGTTCACAGCCCACTCTCCAGACTCAGGGGAAAAGGGAACTCTTCTCCTCCTCCTTCATATTTTACTGAAAATTTTGAAGTTATTCCCTGAGAACTCCTTCTTCTCCCCTCCTCCTCCTCTCACATCACTCACGTGCCTTCTGTCACTGTCTCCTCCTTCAGCCCTGTCTCTCACATAGAGATGTGCTGACTCCTCCTTGAGCCAAACCTCTCTCTACCTGCCCATGAGGTCCCCTTCCAGCCCATTTCCCCCAGCAGACTGCTCCCTCTTATCCACATTCTCTCACATATGTTCAATATCTCCCTGTGTACTGGCTGCTTCCTGACATGACTATGTCTCCCCCACCCTTAAAAAATCTCTTCCTGGATGCATCCATAATTATCACCTCCTTTTTGTGGCTCACCTCCATGAAAAGGCCCTTCAAAATAGTCACTTTTGTCTGCTTTCCTCTGTCTTCTTAACCCTCTACACTCTACCTTCTGCCCTCAACATTCCAGTGAAACTCCTCTCACTAAGGTTGCTCACCATCTCTTAGATGCCAAATCTAATATCCTTTTTTCTTTTCTCACCTCTCCCGATCACTTTGCAGCCTTTTACACTGTTGTTTACCCTTCTCTTGATACTTGAATCTCCCTAAGTTTTTGTGACATTATTTTCTCCAGAATCGCCTTTTAATCTGTCAGCAAACACTTGGTCAGTGGCTGTTATGTTCCAGGGAGTGTACTGAGCACTGGAAATACAAAGAAAGGTAAATGACAGCACCTGCCCATGAGCATCTCACCATGGCCACTTCTCTTCAGTACTGTGGCTGCTTCTTCATCCAGGCCAGGCCTGGTAACCATGAGTGTCCCACTGGGCTCATTCTGGGCCTGCCTTCTCTGCTATCTTGATACTGTTTTGTTGGTGCTCTCTTCAGTTCCATGGATTCCATTATCTTCTCTATGCAGATGATTCTTACATGTACCTTTCCAATCAAAACCTCTCTGCTGACCTTCAGTTTTGAATCTCCAACTTGTCTATTGGACATATCCAACTGAGGTCCTGCAGACATCTTAAATTTAACGTGTCCAAAACTGAACACTTTCTATTCCCCTCCCCTCCAAACATTTCCCTTTTAAAATTCCTTATTCCTCTTAAAGGTATCACCATCCTTCTACTCTCCCAGGCACACAATCTAAGTGTCACCCTTCACTCTTTTCTACTGATTACTTATTATTTTTAGTTCTCAGCTTTCCCTTCCATAACATTTAGAGTTCTACATTTTCTGTCTGTCCCTTCCCTTCCCCCTCCCCAAGATGGCATGAAATCTGATACAGGTTCTACATATACATTCATTTTAAATGTATTTTCACATTAGTCATGTGGTAAAGAAGAAGTAAAACCAACGGAAGGAACCATGAGAAAGAAGAAAGAAAACAAAATATAACAAAAAGAGATCAAATAGTATGCTTCTATCTGCATTCAGACTCCATAGTTTTTTCTCGATGTGGATAGCACTTTCCATCATGAGCCCTTGGAATTTTCTTAGGTCCCTGCATTGCTGAGAAGAGGTACGTCTATCAAAGTCAGTCATCCCATATTGTTGCTGTTACCGTGTGCAGGGTTCTCCTGGTTCTGTTTAGTTCACTCAGCATTACTTTCTGTAAGTCTTTCCAGGTTTTTCCGAAGTCTAGCTGCTCATTATTTCTTATACCACAATAGTATTCCTTGATATTCATGTTCCACAACTTGTTCATCCATTCCACAGCTGATGGCTATCCCCTCAATTTCCAATTCTTGGACACCACAAAAAAGAGCTGCTCCAAATATTTTTGTACATATGAGTCCTTTTCCCATTCTTATGATGTCCTTGGGGTACAGACCTAGAAGTGATATCGTGGGATCAAAGGGTCTGCACAGTTTTATAGCCCTTTGGGCACTGTTCCAAATTACCCTCCAGAATGTTTGGATCAGTTCACAATTCTACTAAAAATACATCAGTGTTCCAGTTTTTCCAAATCTTTTCAAACATTTGTCAATATCCTGTTTTGTCACCTTAGCCAGTCTGCTAGGTGTGATGTGGTACCTCTGAGTTATTTTGATTTTCATTTCTCTAATAAAAAGTAGCTGAGAGGCTTTTTCATACAATTATAAAAAGCTTTAATTTCTTCACCTGAAAACTGCCCGTTCTTATCCTTTGAACATTTATCAATTGAGGAATGACTTCTATTCTTGTAAATTTGACTCAGTTCTCCACATATTTTATAAATGAGGCTTCATCAGGGACACTGGCTGTAAAAATCTTCCCCCTGAAAGCTTTCTCTGTTCCTTCTAATCTTTGTTGCATTTGGCTTTATTTGTTTAAATACCTTTTAATTTAATGTCATCAGAATTACCCATGTTGTATTTCATAATGTCGGGGGCTTACTGACTAGAAGTGTTTGTTTGGCCAGAAAAAGACTCTGGGAAACTGCTAAGGAGCCCCCCAGCTTTGAGAAATCCAGATGTTCCATCTCTGATCCCTTCTCTTCCCTCCCCTCCCCTCCGCTCCCCTGTCTTTCCCTTCCCCAGGACCTTCAACCTACTGTGCTCTGAAGCTCAGACACCAACGGGCCCCTGCCTAAAGGCTCTCTTCTGGACACTCCTGGCTTAAGAGTGATTATTGATATTACTGTTACTGTTGCTGTTACTCAACCAGCCTTATGTCTTTCTTTTCTTTGTCTCATTAAAGGGATCACGTCCTGGCTACTTCTTAAATAGGCCTATTCAATGAATGGGAGTTACCTCACCCTTAGTGTGTGCCTGCAGAGACCTTGGCCTAAAGAGGCCAAGGTCTCCCAGTGCACCCTGGGTCATCTCCAGTCATCCTGATGAATATCTGGTCACTGGATTCAGATAACTGTGGAGAAGTGAGGCTGGTGACATGCACAGCCCTCTCACTCAAAACAAAGTCAAGTGCAGGTCATGTCACCATTTCTCTGATGGCATGGTCTTCTTTGGCAATGATGAACCCAATTTTCTTTGAAGTTCAGGGTGCTGACTCCCCTGAAAGAGGGAATGATACATGTGCTTGATTAAAGTGATTGTTAATCCCTCAAAAAATAATGTTCTCTATCTTTTCTTTGGTCATAAATTCTTCCCTTCTCCATAGACATGAGAGGTAAGCTATTACTTCCTCTCCCAGTTTGTTTATAGCATCACCGTTTATGTCCCAATGATGTCCTTATTTTGATCTTATCTTGGCACATGGTATCCGATGTTATTTTGTGTCTACTTTCTGGCATAATATTTTCCAGTTTTCCCAGCAGTTTGTTGTTAAATAGTGAATTCTTATTCCAGAAGCTGGAGTCTCTGGATTTATCACCAGTAGATGACTATAGGCATTGAACATTCTGTCTTGTTGACCAAACCTATTCCACTAATTCAGCAGTCTGTTTCTTGGCTACTACCGAGTAGTTTTTTTCTTTCATTTTGAACTTAAATGCAGAAAGACAGAAAAGAGAGCACTTTCATGTACAAAACACAGTATAAAAAGAGGATTCAGTATAAAACCACGAATTTGTATTTCACACCATTTACTTTTTTGAAAAACCATATAATAAATAATATACTTCATTTTTCAAGCTACCCCTCTTTTCTCTATTTACTTTGATTTTTTTTTGTGTTCTCTGCCATACACTTTTTAGTTTTTTTCTCCCTCCCTCCCCAGCCTATCCTAGAAAAGGCTACTATGAGATACAAATCTGTGTAAAAGTATACATGTTTCTGTTTGTCAGTTATTCTGTGGATCTGGATAGCATCTCCCTTTTGTCCTTTTGTCACTGATTTTAATATTTTCAATACTCCAAATTACATTAGTCATTCAAAATTATTCTTAGAGAACAATATTGCCATTACTGTATGCAGCAATTTCTTGGTTATGTCCATTTTACTCTTCATAATTTTATGCAGGTCTTTCCATCTTCTTTGTAAAATCAAGCAGCTCATCATTTCGTATAGCACAGTAGTATTCCATCACAACCACGACTTATTTAGCCATTCCCCAACTGATGGGCATCACCTCAATTTCTTTGCCACAACACAGAGAGTAGCTATAAATATTTGGTAACATAAAAGTTCTTTCCTTTTTCTCTAACCACCTTGAGAAAGAGACCTAATAGTGGTATTGATGAGTCAAAGGATATAAACAGTTTTATAACTCTTTGGGCATAATTCCAGATTGCTTTCCCAAATGGTTGGAACTCTTTACATTTCCACCAACGGTGAATTAGTTTCCTAATTTTCCACTTTCCCTCCAACATTTATGGTTTTCATATACAGACCTGTTGGTAGGTGAAAGGTTTTGCATGGTTTTATAGTCCTTTGGGGATAGTTCCAAATTGTTCTCCAGAATGGGTGCGCTAATTCACCACTCTACCAAGAGTTCATTACTTTCCCAATTTATCCTCATCCTCTCCAGCATTTGTCACTTTCCTTTTTTTTGTCATATTAACCAATCTGATAGGTGTGAGGTCATACTTCAGAGTTGATTTTTTTTGCATTTAACTAATCAGTAGTGTCATAGCACTTTTTTCCATGGGATTACTGATAGCTTTGATTCCTTCTTTTGGAAACTGCCTATTCATGTTCTTTGTCCATTTTTCAACTGAAGAACGAATCATTTTTTAAAAATAAAATAAGCTCAGTTCCTCCTTTATTTCAGAAGTAGCATCTTTCATTAGAGAAACTTGCTGTCAAATTTTGCCATCTGGCTGTTTTCCTTCACATTTTGGCTACATTATTATTTTTATTAATTTCTGCACAAAACTTTTTTTAAAATTTTGTGTAATTGAAATTATCTATTTCTCTTCCCATGATCCTCTCTCTCTGTTTGTTCATAGTCTTTCCTTTCCCCTTGATCTGACAGGTACATTTTTCCTTGCTACCCTCATTTGCTAATAACATCCCCATTTACATCAAAATCATGTATCCATTTTGACTTGTTTAGATACACGATGCGACATGTTGATTTATGCGTAATTCTGCCAAATTACTTTCCAGTTTTCCCAGAAATTTTTGTGAAATAGTGAGTTCATGCTGTCAAAGCTTGGATCTTTTGGTTTACCAAACACTACGTTACTGTAATCAATTCCTGCTACCTATTGTTTACCTACTTTATTCCACTGATCCACCCCTTTGTCAGCCAGTGCAAGATTGTTTTCATCATCAGTACTTTGTATTACACTTTAAATTCCAATGTTGCTTTGTTGAATTCCTTCACATTTTAAGATATTTATCCCCTTCAAATGATTTACTTTATGTTGTCTCCAGGTAAATTTGACTACTTTTTTTCTAGTTCTATAAAATAAGTCTTTGGTAATGTGATTGGTGTGGCACCAAATAAGTAAATTAATTTTTGTAGAGTTGTAATTTTTATTGGCTGAGCATACCAATGAGCACTTCATATTTCTTTTGCTGCTTAGATCTGTCTTTCTTTGCATGAAGTACTTTGTCATTGTTTTCACATATTCCATGAGTTCATCTGGTCAGGGTGGCTCCTAAGCATTTTAGTTTGCAGTTTTGAAAAAGGATTATCTCTTCCTGCTGAGTCTTTTGTAGTATATGGAAATTCTGATGATTTATGTGGGTTTATTTGCATCACAAACATACTCAGTGGGAATGAGGTTGTTGAGGTCCACACCATTCACCCATACCATTTAGAAGTTATCAGATTTCTAGTTCTTAATCTATGGCCATAAAGATGGCGCTGTGTTTTATTTGACTAGTTTGTCAGAATACCCATATCCTCAGCAGTCCAGCATTTGGTGAAATATTGCTGCTTTTGGTAGAATTCAAACATGTCTTTTCAATTGATGGAAATAGAAGCCTTGTGGGTATGAACAAGGTCGATTGTGGATCATATATTTTAATTCAAGAATTGGACTGTATGACTTGTCACCAAGCTAGGTCTCAAAGATTATATTATGGTATATTTTTTTCACTGCAGGTTTTTAAGGATTTCTTCCATAAACAACTGCTTGCTGTAAAGTAGAGAGATCCACCAGCTCTTGGACGAAGGCACGAGATGAACTGAATTGGATTTAAGTTTTGCTCCCCAGTTGCAATATTCCATTACTTTGGATTTCAAATAGAGCTATCCAATTGATAGAGAATGATGCAAAACCAGTGGGAATAAAGTATTTTACTTCAGAAAGGTAATAGATTTCTAGTTCTCCCTAAAGATGGCCCCTCCTCCCCCTGGCCCACGACTTTTCAGGAATCATCCTTTAGGCAGAAGGCTAATAGCAAGAAGAGAGATTTCACGATCTTTGAAACAGTTCTTTCCTACCAATTGACAGCAATACTAACCCAACTTGAGTTAACCAATTATAGAAACAATGAGAATTACAGAAAACCCTAACTTGCTAGTCTATCAAAATCCATGCTCAGATTTGATTTGTTAGAGGAAAAGGCAATCGCATACATAAAGAATTTACCCGATTGTTGTTCAGGCAGAAAGGTTCCTACACATGGTACTCTTTTCCTCTGCTGGGTCTGAATGAAACTGTATAGGCAGGAAACTGATAGAAACTTGAGTATAGTTGGGATGTTGCATTGTTTCAGATCCCAGTGATGAAGAACAATAAACAGGATCATTTCTTTTACTCCCAGTAGGCATTTGATTTCAATATTAGTGCCTTCCTTCTAAGATTACCCCTCCCCCCCAATTTACAATCTTACATTTGGTTTGTATGTTATGGGGCCCTTGTGGTCTCTCCCAATTCATGGCAACCTCCTTGCCAGCAGGGATTTTTGGGGGAGGGGGGGGGAGGCTTTTCTTTATATCCCCACAGCTTAGCACAGTGCTGCACTTCTTGTGGACATCTATGGCTTTTCTATCAGGCCCTCGATAGACTCATCATGAAGAAATCTTCTCATCCTGAAAGATACAATCAGCCTTGTGAATCACAAGGACTCCTTAAAATATGCTATCTACCTACAGAGAGAGAACAGAAGGGCTCCAAGTACAGATTGAAGCATGTTTTCCTTGTTTTTGCATTTTTGTAATCAGAGCCAATGTGGAAATTTGTTTTGCATAACTACACATATTTGTAATGGGTCCTATTTTTTCCTGCCTTCTTGATAGGTGGAGAACGCAGAGTGGGAGGAAAAGAATTGGGAATTCAAAATAAAATTGCATTTTAAAGAAATTTGCAGCTAGAAAACCAGTACAGGTGGTTTCCTGCCTTATCTGATCAGTGGTCACAGAATTATAAGAGCTAGAAATGACCTTGTAATGTAGAACACAGAATGTCAGAACTAGACAGCAGCTTGAAATGGAGTTCCCCTGACACAGCAGCTCCCTCTACCCCCCTCAAACTCAGAGGACAAGAGAAACCCCCATCTTTCAAAGCACTTTCCTCTGCTTCCTTGTGCTTGGTCTCTGAGCTCACTCTCAGCCTCTTTGCAGTGAGGTGGCTCCCAATGTCCCCAGCCAACAATGTTTCTCTCCCTCTGAGGAGGCAGCTCAAGTAGCCTAGAGGGAGAGTAGTGGGGGCCTAAGGAGAGGACCTCAGTAGAAAAAGGGCTGCTTGATTCCTTTGACCTCCTGCCCCTTTCCAAGAAAACAATCCAGGCCAAGTCTCTCCTCCTCATTTCATTAGTCTAGCAAAACCGATGCTGAAACTTGACTTGGTAGCCTCAAACACTGTCCTCAAACTAGCTGTTTCCGTGAATCTCTTAAGACTCAGTAAGACTCCATGACAAATATCACCCCAGAAATAAACTGGCTTTGATTCTGTGAGTAGGAAAACCCAAAGTGGCCCCAGAGACCAGAAGCATTTGCCAATGTCTTAGAATACGTCCTGCACGAAGGAAAGGGATTCCTTCTTGATAGAGACAATCTATAGGGAAAAGACATGGTAATTGAATAGGTTCTCAGAGTACCATTGGGCTTACACTATGAGGCCCACGATCACTCAAGAGAGACCACTCTGGCCACAAAGTACATGAAAATGAGGATGGTGCAGTGATTCTGTGTCCTAAGACTTTGATCCTAATTCTGTGTTCTCAGATTTCAATTTTCATTTTGTTCTCCAAGACTTTAATTGTGTGTCCTACTATTGTAACTCTAATTCTTTGTTCTAAGACTAATTCTAATTCCGTGTTCTACAACTTTAATTCTAATTCTGTATTCTAAAACTTAAATTATAATTCTGAGTTCAAAGACAAATTCTGTTTTAAGACTAATTCAAAATCTGCGTTCCAAGACTTTAATTCTAATTCTGTGATCTAAGAATTTAACACTATTTATGGTCTTGAAGAATAATGCTAATTCTGTGTTCTAAGATCAGTTCCAACTTCTTTATAAGATTTTAATTGTAATTCTGCATTTTCAGACAATTTGTGTTTCTGTGTTCTAAAACTTTCATTCTAATTCTATGTTCCAAGACATTCATTCTAATTCTGTGTAATAAGCCTAGTTCTAATTGTGTGTTATAAGATTTCAATTTTAAATCTGTGTTCTAAGACTTTAAATCTAATTCTTTGTTCCAAGATTTAAATTCTAATTCTGTGTTCTAAGACGTGAATTGAAATTCTGCCTTGTAAGACTAATTCTAATTCTGTGTTCTAAGATTTTAAGGCAAACTGTAACTTCTAAGGCATTAAATGTAATTCTGTTTTCTAAGAATAATCTAAACCTTTAATAATACTTCTGTGTTATGATACTTTAATTCTCATTCTATGTTCTAAGACTTTAATACTAAATCCATGTTCTAAGACATTAATTCTGTGTTCTATGACTAATTTTACTTGTGTTGACTTTAATTCTAATTCTGTATTTTAAGTCTTTAATTCTGATTCTGTGTTCTAAGATTAATTCTCATTGTGTTCAAAGACTTACATTCTAATTATGTATTCTAAGACTTCAATTGTAATTCTGTGTTCTAAGATTAATTGTAATTCTGTTTTCTGGGACTAACTCTGATTCTGTGTTCTAAGAGTGTAATTCTAATTCTGTGCTGTAAGACTCACTGTAATTTTGCATCCAAGACTTTAATTCTAATTCGGTGTTCTAATATTTTCATACTAATTCTGTATTCAAAGACTTTAATTCTAATTCTGGGTTCTAAGACTTTAATTCTGTTTTCTAAGACTAATACTAGTTTTGTGCTCTAAGAATATAATTCAAATTATGGGTTCTAACATTTTAATTCTAATTTTATTTTCTAGGACTCATTCTAATTGTTTTCCAAGATTTTAATTCTGTGGTCCACGATTTTAATTCTAATTCTGAGATCTAAGACTAAGTCTACCTCTGTGTTCAAGACTTTAATTTGAATTCTGTATTCTAAGACTTTAATCCTAATTCTGTATTCTAAGATTTTAATTCTAATTCCGTGTTCCAAGATTTTAATTCTAATTCTGTGTTCTAAGACTAGTTCTATTTTTGTGTTCTAAGATTTCAATTCTAAATCTGTGTTTTAAGGCTTTAACTCTAATTGTGTTCTAAGATTTTAATTATAATTCTGTATTCTAAAACTTTAATCCTAATTCTGTGTTCCAAGATTTTAATTGTAATTCTGCGTTCTAAGACTCATTCTAAATTTGTTTACCAAGACTTTAATTCTAATTGTGTTTAGATTTTAATTCTAATTCTGCATTCTCAGACTTTATCATTGTAATTCTGTGCTGTAAGACTAATACTGATTCTGTTTATAGTAATATTTCTGATTCTGTGTTCTCAGACACTAATTCTAATACTTTAAGTTTAAAATAATTCTAATTCTGTGTTTCAAGATTGATTCTGTGTTTGAATACTTTAATTCTAAATCAAGATGAGTTGTAATACTGTATTCTAAGACTTCAATGGTAAATCTGTGTTCTGGGATTTTAATTCTAATTCTGTGGTCTGAGATTTTGTTTCTAACTCTGTTCCCTAAGTCTTTAATTCTAATTCTGCGTTCTCAGCCTAGTACTAATTCTGCTTCTGTGTTCTCAGACATCGGTTCTAATTCTTTTTTCTAACCTTTTAATTCTGTGTTTGAATACTTTAATTCTAAATCAGTCTTGGAAGACTAGTTCTAGTACTGTGTCCTAAGACTTCAATTCTAAATCTGTGTTCTAGGATTTTAAATGCCATTCCGTGTTCTAAGATTTTATTTCTAATTCTGTTCCCTAAGGCTTCAATTCTAATTCTGTGCTCTGAGACTTTAATTTTAATTCTGTCTTCTAAGCATAACTCTAATTCTGTGTTCTAAGACCAATCTGAATTCTAATTTCCTGCATATCTTGAGCATAAATAAGCATCCCTGAACAGAAATCAGTTTTGTCTAAGTGAAGCAGCTTGTATCATTTCACAGGTCTGCCATGCAGTTAGAAAATGATTCCACTATACCATCACTAAGACTTTATATTTGATATACAATAGAAGTTTCCACTTTCCACACGATTAAACAAAAGAAAATACATTTTGTATTGGTATGTATGTTCACAGTCATAGTTCCATCAGTTCTGAGAGATGACAACCAGGTAGAATTACCATTTGTGTCCTAATGACTACAGCACTCTCTTGTTTTCATCAATTATTTGACTAAAAAGGCTGAAACAAAAATGAAGTATTTATGTTATTCTCAATTGAAGTACACATTATTAGTGAAATCCTTTATCACCCTCCACCCCAAAATGTAGAAGAACACTGTGACACAAATTCACAAATTTCTCCAATGGTTAGAAAACATTCATAATATCTTTTAAACTTCTCAGTCATACTCCCTGAAAGTATGCTTTGGATGGTTGAAAAAAATAATGAATTGTACAGAAAGGCAAAGTGTGTTTGAGCAGTCAAGTAAACATTTTTCATAACACAACCTTGGTTCCATGTCCTGATATTCATTTCTTCTAAAAAAAAGTCTTTCTAAAATTGCAACCGGTGTGCAGATGAACTATCAGATGTATTCACTGAATAAGAAGGGGCATTCTCCATCTAAGTCCCACTTCCATGCTGTGTCCTGGCACAGAAGTGACCTGAATTCTTGAAAGTTATGTCAGCAGAGTGCAAGCTCTGGCAGGTCCTACAACCAAGCTGGAAAAGGCTTCCAGTTCAAGCCCTGCAGTACAATGTCATTCCCATGAGGCCCAGCCTAGTTGAGTTCTGGAAGGCTCATCATCAGAAAACCAGCCACCAGGTGATGAGCTTTTTGGCCACAGCAAGTCATGAAACCATCCACTAAGCATGAAGGAGCTGAGTGATGGGCATACCCACGCAGATGAAGTCACAGCTCTTCTGATCTACTGAAGAACAGTATTCCATTACACACACCTCCTGTCAAAAGGCTGCCTTTATAGAGATTAGCAAGACTGAAAATACAGACCATTTTCCACCTAAATAGGTTGATCCTCACAACATCCCTGTGAGATAGGCACATTTTACAGATGAGAAGACTGAGGCACAGCAAGTCATGAAACCATCTACTAAGCATGAAGGAGTTGAGTGATGGGCATACCCACACCGATGAAGTCACAGCTATTTTGATGTACTGAAGAGCAGTATTCCATTACACAAATCTCTTGTTCATCTACTAGTCCTGTCAAAAGGCTCCCTTTAAAGGGATTAGCTAAACTGAAAATACACACTATTTTCCACCTAGATAGATTGTCTTAAAATTCATCCTCACAACACCACTGTGAGATAGGCACATTTTACAAATGAGAAGACTGAGGCACAGCAAAGTTAAATGACCTGCTTAAAGTTTTACTGTGATTTAGTGGCAAAACAGTTTATGTTCTTACCATCCATGTTCATATGGATCAACAGTACTGTTCATGAAGCTGGCTTTGATTTTTAATATGTATCTGAGTTACAAGTACCTAAACAAAGGATAAATTTTAAAACTCTACAGAAGTCAACACGTGTTTTTGAAAGACACAAAATCCTTCATTAAATTAAATCTGTGATCCTATAATATTAAGTAAAAAAAAAACCCCAAAACTCCTAAATTCGATTTATCTTTTATTAGTCATCTACTAGATTGGTTTACAATATGAATACTTTTCTTGAAAAAGAAAATAAAACAAAGAAAGCCAGAAAACAAAAATGATGGTAAACTCCCACTACACTATTCAGCTAACATGTATTGAGTGCCTAGATATGTAAATTTATTAAACCTTAGTCAATGAATCCGCAAGTATATTTGCTTTGATAGCAAATACATGCTACCTGGGTGTTTTTGACTGCCACTTTAATACATATATACAGAAACATCTATGAAAAACTTTCTCTAAACAAGTGAACTAAACTATGAGATTTCACTTTAAAATCTGCACGCATGGGCTTTGACTCAACTAAATTCACAAAGAAGGTGTACATTTCAAAAATTTATTATTTTAAAAAACCAAAGTTATAATTAAATAAGTAAATTCTATCTACTGCAATACTAATTGCTCTTGCATAGGATGTTCAGCAGCAGTAGTAAACTGTATCAGATATCACTGTATAAAAATTAAGATAACCTGAAAGCAGATTCTAGGTAATAAGGTTTTAGAATAAAGTTATTGCAAAATGTTATTCAGGAAGATACATTCAAACAACACAATTCAATACGATTTTATTCAGCAGGTACAAAAAATAAATTTCATGTCATTTAACATGCGTATCTTTTTAGCAACTTTTTCATTTCAGTAAATTTATCTTGATTTGTGGGGTTATTTCAAAGGAAGAGTAGTATCTGTTCATGTTTTTCCACCTATGGGTATAAAAGACAAAATTATATTCACTATTACTCAAAACTTATGAAGTTCTTTTTCACTTTAATGAGATTTAACTTACTTGTTTCCTTAACTCTGTGCAGCAACAATTAGTCTGTCCTATCAGGAAATACCAGAAACAGAAGAAACTATTAGCAAACCAATAAAATGTGCTATAACAACAAATATCAAATACTCTGAACACAAATACATCTTCCACTGCAAATATTTCTACATTAAAAAAAGTTCTCAGAGGTATACAACTGAATTTTACTAACAAATGAATTTAAAAGTACAATATTAAGTTTGGGGGAAAATTACCTTTATTCAAAACACTTTGATTTTTAGGTGAGTTGTGCTTTGCCAGCCAGACCTTCCATCGCTAGCTCGTTAGCTACGTTAATAGTACCATTTTCAGAGTGTTTTTCAACAGGCACTGCATGGACGTTCTTAATGACTCGTTTTACTGAAACCATGACGTGATTCAGCATGAGTTTTTTTAATTGCTCTATTACTGATGGAGACCATCCCCCATCCAATTTCATTATTCCTGGAAAAAAATTAGTTATCCTACTTGGGTGACAAAAATGACAGCATTTCTACATTCTCTTATTCTGAGAAGCATAATCTTGATTCTAAAAGTGATGAAATTTGGGTAATTTTCTGAAACTACTGATGACAGTTAAAATGAATTGACATATTTTCATCTGGGTTTATAAAACTACTACCTCCATGTACTATTTTCCTAGGAAAGAGAATTTTAATAACCAATGTGGCTCCTCTCAAAAAAAAATTATGTAGTATGAACCAGTTTAATTTTACATAGCTGGATCTATGTGCAAAAGGTAATGGCCTTTACTTGTGTGCATTAAGTGAAAAACCTTATTAATCTCATTCAAATGTTCACTGACAAGTCAAGTACACTATTAAACAGAGGTGGGTACATACTGTATGTAACATTAACAGGTCTGGAAGATTAGAACATCAGTTCTAACCTGTCAACAACATGGGATAAACTCATAAAAATTTGCATTTGGAAAATAACTATGATAACCTTACCTTCAAATGAGCGCCTAACTATTTGAAAAGGAAGTTCAAGGAAGCTGGTGGTGATTGGCTGAATCCGAGACAAAGGCAAAATTTCAGCGTTTCTGTAGTTAGCACAGAGCACTTTTACCTCAGATTCTGAGACCTTCAGGATGGTGGAATGGTACCAATGGTCACCTAAAAGACGAAACCTTAAATAAGAAATTACATTTAACATTGTCATCCCTTGAAAGCTGGCCAGTAAATAATTTTAAATCACTCAGAAAATTTCCATCCACACATATGAAGACAGGAAAAATGCTACATACTTCCTTACTCTTAACTTGCCATACTAAAACGGTTTCATCCTCCATAATGTTACCAAATTTGCAGCCTGCGATGGCAGACAATGGCAAGTTGAGCCAAAAGGCATACAAGACTATTTGCCTGTACTGAAGTTTGAGAGATTAGGCAATCTCTATGTTTCTCCACAAACATATCTATAGCTCAGAAGTTTAAAGATTACACTTTCATTTTATTCCAAATTGTTTATTTTTATTTAAAAAGAAACAAATTTAAGCATAACAATTATGGGCTTCTATCGTTATCAAACCACTAGGAATTTTTAGATCAGTATTTTATACAATAACACAAAATACAGCCAACAAGCAACAGCGTAACTTAGAATGCACTACTCACTTCTTAAAAAAACAAGTATCATTTTGATTGTCATACTACAAGACTTGGGATACTCAACACATTTGCTCATGTAAATATGACTATTTGGATTTGTTTATGTATCTCTACCCTTTTAAAAATATTTTTAAATAAGATCAACTACTTTCCATTGTACACTGTATGACATGGAACATTGTTCATTGCTTACATGCACATAACTTCATACGCAAATATGACATCTCTCATCTTCCACAAGTAGGGCATGGACAGATTGTGTTTCTGGACGTGTTGATGGGTTTGTACCAATCACCTTATGTTCTTGCCCAACTTCCAACTGTGACCAAAGGCACAGGTTTCTGCAACAGCTAGCCACAAAACAGACAAGATTTCCAAAACTAGAACCACACCCATGACCTTGGCCTTGTGAACACTCTTCTAAACAACCTAGCTACAAGTGAGATGGACACGGAGCCCCTTACCTTCAGAAGCTGAGCACTTAAAATATTTCAAATCTCTACTTATACATAAAAAGAAACATACAGGTACTGCTTTAATGGAAAGATCCTTACTTGTCAATCTGGCACAGCACACAAGTCCAATTCTTGGTTGAAAGAGTACTCTATTTTTCTGAGAGTTGCAATATTCTGTTAACTGTCACCAAATTTAATTTTTCTTGGTCTATTTAGAATATATAAAAAGTTATTCTGTGAGCAGTTTCAGCTTGTACACACTACATCTTAATTAAGACTAACAAGAATAGAAGTTAATCTGTCATTTCAAGTGTATTTAAACAAATATATATATACCTGGGTGCAGATATATTGTCCTCTCTAGTTGTTTTGTTTGTTTGTTTGTTTGTTTTTAAGATATTCATTCTTATTTCGACTTCTGTTACTTGCAGGGCTGTCAGAATTCTTGGTTCCTGGATGTTTTGGTACAGTTCTCTAAGGCAAATCTCTTTGGATTAATCAGAAAATCCTTTCCATTTCAACCCTCATTTCTGAAAATATTTTTGAGACATGCACCTGCCTTTCTGAGGACATTGAACACAATTTAAAGTTTCTTTGATGAATTGAGCTTTCTGAAGATTATTACTATATGATATCATAAATATACTACACAGAAACAAAATTAATATGTTGACCTAGACAAAACCACAAGTTTGTTTTGCTCTATTTTGTAAACTAAACTACTGACATGCAAATCATAGGCAAATTTCTCTCCTAAAAATCCAGGGCACAGCAAAATTTTAAGTAAGGAAAACAAAATAACTTAGGTTTCACTGTGTGCGTGTGTGTGCGTGTGTGTGTGTGTGTGTGTGTGTGAGCAATGTTTCAGAAATACTAGGCATCAAAATTTGGTTTCTCACCTTTTCCCTCAATTGGTTATGCATAAAAATGCTTGGGCTTATTAGATCTAGTATTCAAGCTGATACAATTTCATCAACTGGAAATTCTATTGTCTTCCACTGCTCAGGAGAAGAGGTAGCTAATAGGATAGAAAATCTCGTTCTCGCAAGGAATTTAGATAAAATGGGAATAAGAATGCAGTTTATCAAACTTCAATTATTAAATACTTTTTTTTTTATTTTGTAATGTTTAACAATTATTAAATACTTAATGGCAAATACTTTGGTAAGTATTGAGAGTACAAAGAAAAAAAGCCTAAAATTGACCCTACCCTTAAGGAGTTATGTTCTAGTATGGGAGACAACATTTACATTAGAAGCTACCTGGAATGCTATCGGCCTCTAGACAGTGAGCCGACAGACTCAGTGAAGACTGAAGCATATTTTCTTTGCTTCCTTGGCACAGTGGGAGATATGATGAATGCTGGAATTTATTTTGCCTGATTATACATATTTTAATGGGTTTTATTTTTGTCTTCTGGATAGGTGGGGAAGGGAAGGAAAAGAGGGAGAGAATTTGAAACTGAAAATTAAAAAAAATGGAATAAAAACAGTATAAGAAAGACGTATCTATACATCTATATAGAATAGGTACAAAGTAACAAAAAAAGGCAACAGCAAATACAGGGGCCAGGAGACCTTTTGCAAAAAATAAAAAAGATTTTCTTCAGAAAGCTGTATTTAGTTGAGCCTTGAAGAAAGTCAGGGGGTTAACTAGAGCAAAAGCATGGATATGGAAGACAGAGTATCCTGTGTGAGAAACAACAAGTACAGCAGAATGGCTGGAATGTGGAATTCGTGGACATGAACTAGTTTGAGAGGGGGAGGGGTTGGAAGAAGGGGAAGAAGGGATAATGAGTTCATTACATCCCTACTTGAAGTCCAGTCAGAATATCCAAGGGGGCCTTCTTGCCAAGGCAAACCCCTCTGCATTGAATAAGGGATTCCATTCCTCCAAAAGATCTATCACCCTGTCACTCGCATTGTCTCACATATCTTTAATCTCTCCCAGTCTCCTGGATGTTTCCTTATGGCTTACAGACACATCCATCCTTAAACAAAACCTCAATGGGTTCATCCATCTCCAGTAGTTGTCATCCCCTACCTCTCCTGTTTTATGGCTAAACTCCTTGACAAATCCATATACAATCAATGTCTCCTGTTCCTTTCCTCTCATTCTCTTAACTCTTTGCAGTCTGGCTTCTTCTGACCTTTCCATCCAACTGCAACTTTTTTCTCCCAGGTTAGCAATGAATTATTAATTATAAAATTTAATGACCTTTCCTCCATCCTTATTCTTCTTGACCTCTATGCAACCTGTGACACTGTCACTCTCCTTCATTCATATGACACTATTCTCTCTAGGTTTACTCTCTCCTGGTTTTCCTTTTGTCTAACCTCTCCTTCTTGGTTTCCTTTTGCTTCATCTTTATCCAAGGAATGATCACAAATCTCCCTCTCCCCACCCAATGATCTGTCTTGGGCCCTCTTCTCCTTCTGTCCTATTTCACTTGGTAATCTTATCGGTTCCCATAATTTCAATCATCTCTCTCTAAAGACGATTCTCAGGTCTATTTCTCCAGCCCTAATCTGTCTCTTGACCTTTAGTATCACATCTCCAATTGCTCACTAGATATCTCAAACTCTATGTCCCATAGACATGTTAAACTTACCATGTCCAAAACTGAATATGTTACCTTTCCCCCAAGAGTTCCTTCATCCTAAGTTCCCTATTACTGTCAAAGGTACCACACCAGCCTCATGATCACCTAAGCTTGAACCCATTCTCAACTCCTTTTTCTCTGACCCACTATATCCATTCAGTTGCCACGTCCTGTTTTTTCTAGCTCTGTAACAACTCTTGTATACACCATCGTTCTGCCTCTGACACTTCCACCAGCCTGGTGAAGACCCTCATTATCTTATGCCTGGAATAGTACAACAGTCTTGGGGTTGATCTCCCTGTCTTAATTCTCCTGACTCCAGGTGATCCTCCACCTGATTCTCAAACTGAAGTTCCTAAAGCATAAAAGTCTGACTGTTCCCTCTTTACTTCCTCTCAATAAACTCTAGCGGCTCCCTACTGCGCCTCTATGACTAAATATACAATCCTCTATCTGCTTTTTAAAGCCCCCCATAAGCCAATCTGGTTCCACCTTTCCAGTCTTCTTCCATGTTACTCCCATCCCTCTGGCATTATATGCTAGATAATAATACTAGTCTCTTGGCTTTTCTTCAAGTATGACATCAATCTATCTCCCAACTTTAGGCATTTTCACTGGCTATCCATGAAACCAGAATTCTCTCTCTGTTCATTTCTGCCTCCCAGCTTCCCTGGCTAAACTCTTAACTAAGAAGAAGAACACAATTAGTCCTCAATTTTAGTGCCTTTGCTCTGAGATCATCGCCCAATATATCCTTTACATACCCTATTTATACATAGTTGTGTGCATGTGGCCTCCCCTGTTAGCCTGTGAGCTCCTTGAGAAGAAGGGCTGGGTTGGGTTTTTTTTTTTTTTTTTTAACTTTTCTTTGCATCCATGTGCTTAGCGCAATGCCTGGTACATAGTAAGTGCTTAATAAATCTTGCTGACTGATTGGAGGGATGGCTATATAGATCTGGGATGATGACTGAAGCCATGGAAGCTGATGAGATAATCAAATGAGAATATATGGACAAAGAAAAGAAGACCCACAGCTAGTGAGGGAGACATGGGTGAAAATGAAGCAAGTAAGAAGAATGATAAATGGTCAGATAGGCATAGGAGGAGAACTGAAAAAGCTTTGTGTCACAAAAACCCAGAAAGGAGAAATGATGAACATTATAAAATCTGTCAAGAAGGATGAGATTTTGAAAAGACCATAAGGTTTGGTAATTAAGAAGAGTTCGCTGGTAACTAAAGGGTAGTTTCAGATCAGTGGGAGATCAGACACCATATCGCATACAGTTGAGAAGTGAATGAGAGAAGTAGTGACAGAACTCACTACTCCTAACAGATAGCTTTTTTAAGGTCAGCTAGAAAAGGAAAGGGATAATAGATGATTATCTTGTGGGGAGAGTAAAGTCCAGTAAGCATTAAAAAAAAAAAATTCATTATTCAAATACCATGAGAATCATACAGTTTTTTGTTCATGATTCTGAAGCCCTGTGTCACCATTATAAATACCAATTACTACTATTTGGTACTGGAAAAGAACAAAGTTGTGGTTATCTAAGCATTTTGGTCTTCCACAGAAATAGAAATTTACCATATTAGTATTTTTTAGTCCTATCCACAGCATGAAAAATAGATTGCATCTGGTACCTTCAAGTTTCTGGACCTTTATACAATGAAAATGTTAATTCAGTTGAAACTACTTTGCTTTTTTGAAAAATAGAATTTAGGAAATTTAATTCATTAGGAATAAAAATAAAAGGTTATATGCCATGTTTTGGCAAACAGGTGACTCTAGTTTCCCAAAAACTCTTTCAGTAGGACACAACCTGGCAGATTCTTTTATGCTGAAAAGGCATTGAGTTTTGTCCCAATGATGGACTATATCTACTATAACGAAAATCTACTCTAACCCTCTCTGATTGCTCGTGCATGCCTCCCATTCATCACCCCTCCATTTTGCCTTGTATCTCTCTTTTGCATATCTGCATGTTTGCCCCATTAGGCTATAAGCTCCATGAGTACAGGAGCTGTTCCGCTTTTATCTTTGTATTTCTCAGCACCCAGCACAGTGTTTTGCAGACAGTCTTAGCGAGAGAGAGCAAATAGTAGAGAGATAATAGTATAAGAGACTGAGTAAGAGAAAGTTAAGAGACCTGCATGTGTTAGGAGCCTCTTCTGTAAAATTATCGATGTGGGTAGCTTTATAATCTTAGAAGGTCCATGAAGAAGATAAATATAATAATGTATTTCTTTTTTTTTTTTTTTTAAAGGAATCAAGCACAGGCAAAGTCCCCCAGTCCTAAGCAACTGGCATACCCAGAAGTTCCAAAGTATAGTCGGAGAAAAAGGAAGTAGAGATAATACTTCAAAAGAAAAGTATCAAAGGGAAGAAATAACACAGTTGGACTGTATCAATTTTTTCTCCAAATACTTGTGCTTTTCCATCAGGTCCAAGAGATGTGTCCTCTGCAGCAGTAGTGTCAAACACAAATAGAAATGGATTCCTGTGGGCTGTATGTTGACTCAGAAAAACCACAAATTATCATCATCTATGTTGTACTGTAGTTTTACTTATTTTGATAAATATTTTTCAATTACATCTTGATTTGGATCAGAATTTGACATCACTGCTCTGGAGAATTTGAACAGTAGGCCTTGGGTCATCACAGGCAACAATGGCCTATCATTAGGACAAGCCAAATATAGGGCTTGTATTCTCGCAGAGACATACTAGTCTGTGTCATTATTTCTGTGCTTTCCATTCTATTTATATGGAAAACCAAACTGCTCAGAAAAAATAGTGTCTAGCTGTGGTATAGATCTCAAAATAACAGTGATTACTCTCTTCACCCTAGTGGAGGCAGTGCTTATCGCTAGCCAGATACTATTAATAAGACTATTTTAAAGCATGATGGCAACCTTGCTGGAATTAATACATTGGGGATGAGGTCCAACATTTATTAGCTGCCTATATGCCAGACAATAATGACTTGTGCAATGACTAGAAACAACTGGGAGGTGGGGGGGGGGTGGGGGGGGGGCGGAAGTGTGTCTGTGAAACCAACAATCATTAACCATCTCAAACAAAAAACAGGAAATAGAACCATAAAAGAAATTATGATCTGTTCATACATACAGTGGTTCACTAGACACACATGCGCATACACACACACACAGGAAGTAGAGATAATACCTCAGAAGAAAAGTATAAAAGGACAGTAATAGCACAGTTGCATTATACTCCTTCTTTCTCCAAATGCTTGTATTTTTACATGAGGCCCAGGAGATACCTGTGCATGTGTGTGTGTGTGTGTGTCTGTGTGTGCGCATGTGTGTCTATAGGGATCTATAGATATATAGACACTGATATGTAAAACTTAAGGGAGTATTAACAAATTCCTTTATTGCTGTATTCCTTGTGCACCTTCTCCTTCCCCATACAATCTTTTTGAAATCGTGCCTGACAGTATCATTTTTGAGGTAACACAGAGAGGAAAGCAAATAGGATCCAAACAGTTGTTTAGGCTGGAGAATGCCAACTCAGGGCACAAGCCAAGCAGGACAGGTTAGGAGAGCTCACTCTACTCAACAACCTCTAACCATCAACAGTCAATAGTAATGATGGGGATAAGGTATTGAAAGGGGTGAACTCCAAGAAAACTGAAAGGAAGGGTCAACATTCTCAACCTTTGCCCTCATCGTTCATATCCTGAAGGGTTTAGATTTTGAACGATTCTCTTAAAAGACTTGAACAAGAAGCTCACTTAACCAACCTACATTTTTAAAAGTCACGTCAGAAGCCAGAGGTAAGAAGATGACTACAAAAGATTCCCACTAGAATGTTAGTGTTGTTGCAGCTTAGAATGAGCTGAGGCCAGTGAGGGAAGTTAAGGACAAGAAAAAGTGATGTTTTTTAAAGCTACACTGAGGGCAAAAGGAGGGATAGGACTGCTGATGGGGTAGAAGGGATGATGACTAATAAAGAAAACTTACTTAGCTTCTTTTCTCTAACCAGAAAGATCTTTGACCTGGAAAGCACAGAACGGAAATGACTCATAGGGAATCAGTGTCCAAGGTAAATAGGGAGATGATAATAAAACACTTAATTGCCTCTGATAGGTTGAAGTCCCTACCGTAGATATCTACATCTTAGAGTACTGCAAGAACTAGAGAATTACAACGTTAACCTAAAATGGCCATTACAGCCACTAGAGAGTAAACAGAGGCAGCATCTTTGCTGAACCATGTTGGTGATATCTAAAAGGTCATGGAGAAAGGAAGAGATCTGTGAGACTGGAGAAGGACAAATGTCTTGATCAACAAAAATGGATAACGGAATGGACTCTACAATCTAAAGTCAATAAGGCTGATTTCAATTTCAAGAAAAATTCTAGAATACATCACTAAATAGGTCTCCCCTATTACTGCAGAGGGCAACACCAACTTCCCAGTTCTGTCAGCTTGAAACTTAGGTGTCATCCTTGACTCCTCATGATCTCTCACCCTCCTATTCAATCTGTTCCCCAGGAACATCATCGCACCTTTGCAACATCTCTGGAATATGAGATTCAAATCCATTCTCTCTCTTCTGATATTTCCACCACTCTGGGGCAAGCCCTCATCATCTCATGCCTTGAGCACTGAGACAGCTTGCTGGTACATCTGCCTGCCTCAAGTGTGTCCTTACTCCAATCCATGCTCCATTCAGCCACCAAAGTGATTTTCCCAAAATGCAAGTCTGATCAAGTCACTCCTTCTCCCCATTCAACGAACTCCAATGGATTCCCTAGAATCTCTAAGATCAAATACAAATTCCTCTGTTTAGCATTTGAAGTCCTTTGTAACCCAGTCTTCTTATACCTTTCTGCTTGCTTTTCTTATACCTTACTCCCCAGCACTACTCTTTGATCCAGTGACACTGGCCTCCTGGATGTTCCATAAACAAGACACTTCATCTCTTGGTTCTGGGCATTTTCTCCTGCTGTCCCCCATCCCTGGAATGCTCTCTCCCTCCTCCTCACTTCTGCCTGCTGCTTTGTCAACCTTCCTTTAATTCTCAGCTGAAATCCTATTTTCTACAGAGTTGTTCCCAACACCTCTCAATCTTTAATCATGTCCAATTTATCCTGTATACAGTTTATTCGTCTCTGTTTATTTGCATGATGTCTTCCCCATTAGATTGTGAGCTCTTTAAGGTCAAGAATTATCTTTCACTTCTTTTTGTATTCTCAACACTTAACACAGTGCCTGACACACAGTAGGTACTTATCAAATACTCATCAAACTGACCAGGCAATTAGTGATCATGCAAACAGGGAAGCCTTGATCAAGAGTCAGTTTGGCTTCATCAAGCATAGTTAAAGCCTAACGAAATGTGTTTTTGTTTTTTTTTTTTTAACAAGGTTAGGAGATAAAGTAGCATGCTGCAAACACTTTTTATCTAGCTTTTAGCCAAGCTTTGGATAAAAGTTTTCTCACACTGTTCTTACCCAATAGGTAAAGAGATATAGGCTAGATAACACAATTAGATGCATTCAAAAAATTCCAAAAGCTCCAAGAAGAGTCATTAATGGTTCAGTTTGGGAAAAGGTCTATGGTAGAGTCTTAGGAAGTCAGTAATTGGATGTATTTTTAAAATATATCTTGGATAAGGGTATACCTATCACATTTATCACATCTACAGGTGATCCAAAGCTACTCAAGAGAGCTAACTCATAATGGGCTGAGCAGTGAGATCGAAAACACTTTTTGACAAGCTAGAAGATTGGGATCAATTAAGGTGAAAATCAGGAAAGCCCAATAACAATACTAATATTAGGATTTTTAAAAATCAACATCACAAATACAAATTAGGAGAAGCATGGCTTGACAGAAGTTCATCTGGAAAACGTTCTGGGAATTGCAGCTGACATCAAGTTCAATATGTGCCAAACATTCTGACATGGCTGCCAAGAAAACTAATGTTATCTTCGATTGTAGTAAGAGAGACATGACATGCTGGAATAAGTGGTAGCCTCATTGTGCCCTATTCAGATATGCCCATATCTAGAGGGTTATGTTCAGTTCTGGGGGGGCACATCTTTAAAAGGACATTAATATGCAAGGGAGGATCCAGAAAAAGACAACTGAAATAGTGAAAAGTTACAAGTTCATCAAAAGATTAAATGAGGGAACTGGGGATCGTTTAAGCCTTGGGATGACAAGACTGGGGTGAGGGGAATAAAGATGCCAACTTCAGGCATTTGAAAAGGTTATCAGGATACTTGAGCTTGGCCCCAGAAGAAAGACTGAACCAGAACAATGGGTATAAATTGAAAAGAGGCAAACTTAGATTAGTTGTAAGGAAAAACTTCCTAACATACTTAGTCCTGACAGGGAAATCCAAGTAAAAGCCAGGGTGAGCTATTTTTCCAGCCCACAGTGTGAAAGAGTGAGGTTTGTACGGACTAGAGATAGGCACACAGCACTCCAGAGCCCAGGGGAAAGACTGTGTATCAGGGCAATGATGGGATAAAGTGACATGTCACTCACTACTCAGTTCTAGGATACAGGTCAAGGGTGAACCTGTACCTATGGGTGGTATTCTGGAGGAGCAAGCAGTAGCAGGCCCTAGGAAATGGCTGAAAGAGGAACAAGCTCAGAAGCAAGCAGGAGTGGTGAGGATCAAGACCCCAGGAGCAGAGTGGCATCTGTTTCAGCTTTTACCCCAGTCTGAAGCCTGAAGGTGAAAAATCAGGGCCAGAATCCCAGACCCAAGGGGAGATGGCAACTCTGTCACTCTGAACCAGCAGAGTTTCCTAGCTAGCTAACAGTTCAACATCAGTTTCCTTACTGTTGCTGAGACCCAAACCCAGGGTAGGAAATTGCAGAACTTAGACCCAGGGGTTATGAATTAAACTTTTCTTTGGATCACCCCACTTTGGAAGTACCGCAAGCTTGCAGGTCCTCAGAGTGAGCTGCCCTGGCATCAAAATCACATTCAATACCCCCAGAAAGCAGCTAGAGGGCTAATCCTCACCTTCCCTCCAGGAGTATTCGGAGCCTGACACTAACATAGAGTGGGCTAGAGGAATGTGCAAACCAGAAAGAATCCCATCATAAAAAGCTACTGTGGTATGAGGGATACTCAAGACACAAACCTGGAAGAAGAGAATGACTCCAAACATCTACAAGCAACACCTAAACCCCCCAAACAGCACAGGCACAAATTCAACTAGAATTTCTAGACGTGATGAAATAAGAGTTGAAATGAAAGGAGACCACTATGGAAGAAGGTATGGTATGCAAAGGTAAATGAACGTCATTGGTGCTGTAAACAATAATCAAAGGAAGGATTTCAGAGAAAATTGGGAAGACTTACATAATCTGATGCAGAGTAAACTCATCAGTACCAAAATAACTGATACAATGATAATAATATGAAAAACATACAACTATGAAAGCCTCAGGAATTCTGATCAGAATAATGACCAATCGCAATTCCAGAGGACAAATGATGAAACACGCTTCCAACTTTCTGAGAGAGGATTAAAGAGTCAGAAGAGAAGAAGACTTTGTTTTTATATGAGCAGCATGAGTTTTGTTTTGCTTCACTATACATAGTTGTAATAGGGATTTTTTTTTCTTTCTCAATGCAGTCTGAGAAGGTGGTTAGAGAAGCAATGCAGATTTTTGCTTTTTGAAAAAAATGAAATACAATTTTTAAAAGTAACTGAGTTTAAATACAGAACGGCAATGTAGGGGCAAATTCTATTTTGAGGATTTTCCAAAGGGAAAGAGCAGGAATGGCAAAGGGAATATACTGATGAATAAAGGAGGAAAAAAGAAGTAGAAATTGATATTCCTCACAATTGGGATGCATGAGGAAAAGGAATTTATGAATTGGAAAAATGAGGATTGGACAGACTCACAGACTTTGGAGCAGAAAATTCATTAACAGGGAAACATGTCAGGAAAGGCATGGAAGGTGTTGAGAGGGAGACTGATACCAGGGATAGAAGAGCTGGGGGCAAAACAAAAATATCCTGATCCCAAAGGGAGAATAGAATGACAAGGAGGAGGAAAAGCAAAGAACTGGAAATTAAGAGGATGCCTATCAATTAAGCAATGGCTGAATAAGTTCTGGTATATGAATGTAACAGAACATTACTGCCCTGTAAGAAACCCGAGAAACCTGGGCAGACTTGTTTGATCTGATGCTGAGTGAAGTCCGCAGAACCAGAAGAACAACTTAGAAAAGTACAAAAAAAATTATTTTGAAAAGTTTAAAGAATTTGATCGCAGCAATGCCCAACACCACGTCTCCAGAGGGCCCATGTCGAATCATGTTATGCAACTTGTAACAGAAGCGATGGACACTCAGTGCAGAGAAATCATATATCTTCAAATATAATCAAGATATGGATTTGTTTTGCTTGACTATGCTTATTTGTTACAAGGTGCTTTCCCCCCTGTTTTTAATGGTGGAGGGGAGGGGATTAGCAAAAGTGATGAGGGAAAAAAATAGGACCAGGACCATTGAAACATTTTAAAAATGCTAGAGAAAAATGAAATGAAGTTCAGAAGAAAACACATGGAAATAGGACAATTTTGAAAATAATGAATTGAATTCATTTTATAAATTTTTTAAAAAGCAGCATGAAGTAGAGATCCACAGTTTCTAAATGCAATCTTTTTTGTGCTTTGTTGTGA
Organism: Notamacropus eugenii; assembly: GCF_028372415.1. Classification (NCBI taxonomy): domain Eukaryota; kingdom Metazoa; phylum Chordata; class Mammalia; order Diprotodontia; family Macropodidae; genus Notamacropus; species Notamacropus eugenii. Next base: position 1,229,705 of record NC_092879.1, on the reverse strand, counting down.
ATATGAAAATGTTGATTTTTCATGTGTTTAAGTTCAGTATAAAAAATGAAAGAAATGAGGAAAAGTAGTGAAATTCAAGGTAAGACGATAACTTTTCTAGGTTGACTGCAAAGGGGAGATATTAAGTATTCAAGGTGGAGAGGAGTAAGTCCAATAAGAATTTCTTACAGATGGGGAAGACCCAGTCCTATTTGGCGGGAGCCAGCAGACAAGGAGATTTTGCAATTTAGAGGGGAAGAAAAGGCTGACAATCTTCCATAAGAGACAGGAATGGTAGGGACCAAGGACTGATTAAGTACCAGCTAGGTGTCAGGCATTGTGCATGCCAAGACACAAAGGAAATATCTCTTTGTCCAGCCCTAACCTCTCTTTTGACCTTTCAGGATCACGTCTCTAGCTGCTCACTGGACATCTTAAAATGGACGTCCCTCAGACATCTTCGTACCTTTCGCTGCAAACTGTCCCTTTTTCCCAACTTTCCTACCACAGTCAAGGATACCACAATCCTCTTAGTCACCCAGGCTTGCAATCTAGGGTCAACCTTGACTCTGAACTCTTTCTCATCTTCTCTATGCAATCAGTTGCCAAATATTGTTGTTTACCTTAGTGACATCAATCTGACATTGCCACCACCACAGGGCCAGTCCGAATGCCCTCGTACCAGGACTATTTTTAGAGCCTTCTGGGTAGTCTCCTGGACTCAAGTGCCTCCCGACTCTAGTCCATCTTCCACTCAGCTGTCAGATTGATCTTCCTGAAGCACAAATCTGACCATGTCATCCACCTATTCAATAAACTCCTGGCTCTCTATTATACCTACCAAGATCAAATGTAAAATCCTCATCTTTTAAAGTCCTCCAAAATTTGGTTCCTTCCTAACTTTACAGTCTTTTTACACCTTACTTCCTGCCACATATTTTGGGATCTAGTGATACCAGCCTTAATATTCCTTAAAGTTCTTCACACTAGGCACTTCATCTCCCAAGTTTACATTTTCAGTAGTGTTGCCCAGGCCTGGAACTCTGTCTCTCCTTGTGTCCACCTCCTGGCTTCCTTCAAGTCTCAGTTACACTTCCATGTTTTGCAAGAGGCCTTTCCTGACAACCCCTTAATATCAGTGCCCTCCCCTCTGAAATTATGTCCAATTTATCCTATATATATGTATATTTGTTTTGCCTTTCTTGATAGCCCCAGAACTTAGCACAGCATCCAGCACAGCGTAGGTACATAAAATGCTTGCATGTTTGACTTGATGTAATCTGTCCTCAAGAAGTTTATATTCTATCAGAGGAGACAACGTGCGACCATAAGTATGTATGTAATATACAGAAGGTGGCAGGGGGAGGAGGAACAGAAAAGGCTTTGAGTTAAGTTTTGAAGGAAACCAGAATTTTTGTCTTCAGAAGATATAGGAATACAATAGGAAATAGCCACCATCTAGAATAGTAAAAAGCTTCAGCCAACATCATACCCAGAGGCAAATGGCCGAACAGGAAGTCATTACACACTTCTAAATTCAAACTAGAGAAAAGACTGGTCAAAGTTAAAACACAGGCATACCTACTATAACCACCTCAATCCATAAAAATCAGGACTTCACCAAAGTTATCTGGGTATATTACAAAATAACCTATATATTACAATACAGTTTCTTTAAATATCAAACTCCCCTAGGATAGTTAAAATAGGATTTGATTTTCTAAAAATTTAATCAGAACAAACTTTTCAGCCACAGATCTCCCGCACAAAATAAGATGAAACAAGAAATAGCATGGCTTATTAAAGCGCTGGACCTGGAGTTGGGAGTAATTTTGGGAGGAACCATATTAAAATTCTGAGTGATACGTGAGCTATGTTGACCATAAGCAAATCATTTAGCCTTTTGGAAACTTTGTCTCCTTATCCATAAAGTGGAGATAACATCTGAAGTACTCATCTCCAGGTCCTTGTAATGGAGTGGCTACAGACACAGACTTGGTGTTAGGAAGACCTGGGTTCTGATTCTAATTCTGACACGTGTACTCATTGTGTGACCAAATGTAAGTCACTTAAGGTCTCTGTGCTGAACTCTATAGCACTCTTAAGTTGTAGAATTTCCTCATAAATAGAGGAAATTTCCTTACCAGGGAGTTTCCTATAACAATGAAATCTCAAGTTTAGTCCCTATCCCTAACCTACCTACTTCAAAGGGTTGTTGCTGTTATGTGTATTTTCAAGTGCTGTATAAATAAATGTGAGCTGTTATCATACCTGTAAGGGAAGTTACATTAGAAACATACATAATATTCTTGTTGTTGTCCAGTGGTGTCCAACTCTACGTGACCCCATTTAGGGTTTTCTTGGGCAAAAATATTGGAGTGGTTTGCCATTCCTTCTCCAGTTCATTTTACAGATGAGGAAACTGAGGTAAACAAGGTTAAGTGACTTGCCCAGGGTCACACAGCTAGCTGAGAGCAGATCTGAACTCAGGTCTTCATGCCTTCAAATCCAATACTCTACCCACTGTGTCACCTAGCTCCCCTAACCAACAAAGTGGTTTCTTACAGCATTTCAACACCTAATAGGTACTGACAAAATCACTGAGGTTTGGATCTAATACGGAATTCATTTTCTGAAAAATTATACACAAGATTCTAAACTGAACAAAGAACAGTGCTTTATATACAGCATACACTCAACAGATGCTCAGTGAATTAAATTGCTACTGGAAAATTACGTCGACTTGGAAAAGGAAATCCTAAAGTCCACATTTATAACAAAATGTTTTATTACAACAAATGCACAATTAAATGAAGTCTTACCTTAAAGAACATCAGGATGAAATGGCAAGTCAATGTGACTGACAGATTTATCATGTTGTGTATTTTTACGTGGTGGTTCATCTTTTAAAACCAAATGCTCATCAGTAAGTATATCACTTGTAACTGTTGGATAATCAGTAGAAAGGTCAGTGAGTTTAACTCCAGCACCACGGTCTGTGAGATCCCCTACTTTAGCCTGAAGTTTGATCCCTGCAACACACATCTGAAACCTTGCTGGGGGGCTTCTTCTCCCCAATGCTTGCTTCTAGGTTTTATATCTGGAGATAACTGAAGTTCAGCAAGCTGACCTGTAGATAGAAGTTAGGTTTTAACTTCTTTTTTTCAAGGCAATCAGGGTTAAGTGACTTGGCAAGGGCCACACAGCTAGTAAGGGTAAGGTGTCTGAGACCGGATTTGAAGTCAGATCCTCTATCCACCGTACCACCTAGCTACCCCTCAGAAAGCATGTTTTTAAAAACACAAATATCCATTTGTAAATTTGTAAGAGAATATATGAAAAAATATACAAGGGGAAGGGTGCTGATATTCCTTAGCTAGTGGGTGAAATGAAATTTACTTATGGCCACTTGGTAGCTGTTGACAAAAGAAGTGTTCTGGAGTTTCAATATGAGCAACGACACCACAAAATTCACCTCCAACATTTACGGATAACACCTTTGGAATGAGATTACTTTTATACTCAGCCAGTGTTATATCTTTGCTTGCTTTTTCTCCAGAATCTTCAAAAATCACCTTCCCAGAAAATTCAAATAACCAACATTTAGGATCAATTCACTTAATATGTGTTTTAACAACAGTTACAAAAATTAAATTCAAGTTCTAAGCCTGACCCTCCACAACATTTATCAATTGTATGGAATCAACAAGTCATAAGGGAAACATTTCGTTAAATGAGGGAAGTGCAGATCAAAAATTACAACACAAAACCAGGAACAAATTTTTTCTGAAGGACAGTGCTGGAAAAGAATCAGGAGACTCAATTAAAATCCTCCACATTTAATCTTCCATTCTGTTTGGTTTGAACTCCAAAGGACATGACTCCCCTGTGCCAGGTACCTCCTAGAATCAATCCCCTCCCCTTTCTAACTTCCTTCTCTGTGTTGTCCTTCCCCAGTAGACAGTAAAGTTCCTTGAGGACAGGGGCTGCCTTTCTTATTTGTACCCCCAGTGCCTAGTACCGTGTCTGACATATAGAAGGTACTTAATACTAGTTTACTGAATTGAAAAATCCATGTTTTGATACTTATGACCAAGGAAAGGTAAAACCTCTTTGAACCTGGCTTTTTAAGTAGAACTAACTCTACTTGCAATGCTTCTTTCATAGGGCTGTTACGAGCAGAGCATTTTGTAAACCTTAAAAGCACTATGGAAAGGTCCATTCCTATTTTAAATAATGTGCTCTACTGAAGAAGTCTGGCCTTGGGATCCAGGGGGACCAGTTGTTGAAGTCCTGTCTCTGGCCATTGAGCCTCCGCTCCGTAGCTGGCCAACTATCCAGGACTGAATTACACAAGTTCCTGATTTGCATTGGTAGAAATACGTTTCTGAACCTCATACCAACAAAAGAATTCTATCATCTGCCCCAAATTATTAAGTATGACCTCATTTAAAACAAATTGACCAAAAGATTTCTTCACAATTAAATTTAAGAGGATGACCTACTAAACATGGAACAAGAAACTATATAAATTGTGTGTGTGTGTGTGTGGGGGGGGGGGGGGAAGCAATAATAAAGAGACTTCATTCTGCAATCTCAAACTGGAATAATTTTCTCCATCTGAAGTCAATATTATTGACAAAAATATCTCAACAACATGAATACTCGCTTTTATCTCACCTTTGTATCCTGGAATTTTGTCCCTTGGATCTCAAACCACACCTCATTTCCAAAAGTATATGGTCTAAGTGTTTTCCTATATGATATAAGAAAGTGATTATTTCTTTTAAATATGTATAATACCTTTTTATCAAATAGTATGGTATAGATTACATACCTTCAAATATTATTTCTCAGTAAACTGGGTACAAAGAACAAGACTTGAAATATTTAGTAATGAAGGTCTTTTGGGCGTAAGGGCATTAGGTTTTGGGAGATGGCTAGCTATTTAAAAAATAAAATTTAAAAATGGGAAGTGTTGCATAATGTAAAAAAAATGAACCTTAAAACAGTAATGACTTAACACGACTAAAGGCTATGCTCAATAAGAATTACTGAAAATAAAGTAAAATTAAGATCATCATAAGTTTTCTAAAAAGATACTCAAATATTGACATTATTATAAATTATACATATACATCAGTCAAACAGTGGTAAATCACTTAACTAGCTAAGAGTTAAAAAACTTCTATGAAAGTGTGTTTTCTAAAAGGGCTGACATAAGTTAAGAGTGATTTCTTGTATTTGTTTGAGGTTTTTTTGGGGGCAATTAGGGTAAAGTGATCTGCACACACCTAGTAAGCGACTGAGGCCAGATTGGAACTCAGGTCCTCCTAAGTCCAAAGCCCATGCTCTATTCAGTTACAGTAATTTCAACATAGACCATGTAAATTCAAAATCAGCAATGGTACAGTATCAGCAACTGAAAGGGAGATCAGTGTTAAGTATATCGTATTAACTGAACTCACTAAAATTCACCATTTCAAATTCATTAGGCTTCAATCAAGGAAGACTACTTCTAAATTCTCAGAAGTCTAGAATACAAAGTCCTTAAAAAATTACAGAGCCCAATCATTTTGAGGTGCTTACAATGCCTGCTTGACACAGGGACGAAATACAAATTTGTGCAGACCGCTCAAAGAGACTTTACTGACCAGACTTAAACATCAGGTGCTTACGGGAAGGAAAGAAGCTCTTTCTCAAATTTATTAGAAAAAAAGACAAATTATTCAAAATGACTGGGATGAGTCTCGTGTTTCCTTACCTTCTTCTCAGGAATACTTGGAAAATAAATGAGAAAACGGAAATGCTTCAAATTCTACAGAAAGATAGAGAACTAAATGGTCATCCGATCTTACCACTGCCTAGAAGTCAAACATGAACAGCAGAAGAAATCATTTCTCCTTGTAGTACAGCAAGGATTTTAAAAGAACAATACTGTTCTACTATTAGGGGCTTCATAGCCTTGGTAGTCATTGCTCCAGCTTCCTTCTGCGGGGACTACACTGGCAACAAAGCATTTTATGGCCTGAAGGAGGTGAAAGGTATTCTAGGTTCCAAGGATGGGCAATGACAACTGATTTTCCTCCTTAAGAACCTATAAAGACATTGAAGTTTGTGTTTTACATTGAAGCATTATCCAGAAACCTCAAATTTTTAAGTAAAACTTGAAAATTCCATAAAAAAAACAACTTTTTATGTGCAACCATTGTACAAATGTGCATTACATGTCTGTTTATTTGGAGTTGTTTTGGTTTAGAGAAATTACAGGAGTAAATCTTTTTAATACTCCTCTATTTTGTGTTATATGAAACAATTTTTAACAGCAGATTCTAGCTGTGGCCTCTGGGATAAAACATAAAACTTCTATTTATTTTTAAATAGTATTTTATTATTTCCCATTACATTGTAAATGCAATTTTTAACATTCATTTTAAAAATTTTTTGAGTTCCTGAATTTCCCCTTCCTCCCCTCCTCCTTCCCTTAAACGATAAGTAATTCGATATAGGTTATTTACGTGCAATCATGTAAAACTTATTTCCAATACCAGCCATGTAAAACTTCTCTTTTAGGCTTTTAAAGCCATTCACAACCTCTCCAGCTTCATTATATAACATCCCATCTTCATCGCACTAGGTCTGACCATTTGTAGAAAATCTGAATAATTTCAGAATTTCTATGACAAAATTATATTTAATTAATTTTAAAAAAATGCTGTACTAAGAAGTGGAAATAATCCCTCATTTGTGACCAAAACTTTAATGAATACACATATTTTTTAAAAGGAAAAACGTAATTCAATATTTATTAAGCACCTGCTATGTTTCAAGGGATAGAAACATAATGAATCAATCCCTACTCCTAAGGTAAGAGAAAGGTGCGAGGTGGTGGGGGTGGAGAGAAGAAGGGGGCAGGAAAGGAGAGAGTGGAAAAAGGTTAGAATAGGAAAGAAAATGAGGTTTTCAAGAGTTTGCATTAATGTTTTACTACCCCCCCCCCGCCCCCAGGGCTATCCCTCAGATGTAGTCAAAGGGCAGAACAAGCAAAGATAAGGTTGCGAAAGTGAATTCGCAACACAACCTGCAAATTAAAGCACAAAACTAGTCATTCCAAAGTAATACATCTCACACCAACAATTACTAAGTTAATTTGAGTATAATCAATCAACATTTATAACTTGTCTTTCAAACAGGAACAGGAGATCTACACATTATGGTCTAGGAAGTACGCCTCTAAGAAAAAGGAAGAAGAAATTGGGCAAATTTTGGCATGTTACATGCATCTTCAAAATCTAAAATCCCCACAGATTTGATACCATTTCATAATTAAGAGTCTGAAGGAAAAGTATCACTACTAAAGCCTGTTCAGAGTGCCCTAAGGAAAACCGCAGGGAAATCTTGGAGTCCCTAGAATTAAATCTTGTACTACTAAGAGCTTAATGGAAAACAAAAATGAAGAAACTCACACAGGGTGGAAAGAGTTCAATATTTTTGTTCAGCTGCTGAATTTTGCCTATTGGAATAACCTCTCCATTTCCATAATCAGTATATGACACGTGTACCTTCTTCTGCTCTACATCAGTATCCTGTGCTATTACTCTGTTCCAGGTCTACAGGAAAATAAAACACTCTGCTTTGTTACAGAATTAAGAATCGGAGACAAAATTCAATTAATCTATGCTTTACACAAATGGAAGGAAGTCCCATGACTCTAAGTAGGCATTAAAGAAAAGCTTGTTGTTTTTTCTTTCCAAGGAATCCCAAGAAGCCTCTCTAAAAATTTATTACAATTATTGTATATTTTAGTATGTACAATGAAATACTTTATCTGCAATACTATCCGTTTTATGTTGCAACTGAATATGTACAGGGTATTTAACAAAGTCTCTAACCTACAACTAGCAAATAGCGCAAGTACAAGAGGAAATGAGATTAGACTTGAGTCTTAATAGATTTTTTTAAGCACTGGAATCCCTATGGATTATTTACATGATAAAGTGGTAAAAAATGTGTGCAGTAGCTATACTTCTTACTTATTGTTTCATTTTAGAGATTACCTGATTCACAGAGTACTTGGCAACACAGGTTTCCCCTTTAATAGGGGGTATGTTGCTCTTGAGGCATCATGTTCATAGAAAGTTTTCTGATGCATCCTAAAACTTCTGAAGAACGCATCTGGACATAAAATTCGCCTGGGGGCTTGAATTCAGTAACTGTACCCTTTTTGGCAGCAAGAATGAAAATGTACAATTACTAAGATTCAACTGCAACGTAAACTTCTTAGAAACATTTTATAAACAAAAGATTCAAAGACTATTCAAAACAGCTTTCAAATGGAATCTATATTAAATATTTTATCAACGACATTTGCAAAGAAAAGTGTCATAAATTCACCAAAAGCTGGCAATGAAGAAAATAAACGTGGCTGGGATGTATAAAAATGCAACCACTTACAATCCTTTGACAATGATTGAACACATTACATAAGTAATTAACAGCTTCCATAGTTTTTCTTAGCTGCAGATTGTGTAAATCAGAAAACATTGTTTTCTTAGTGAATCCAATTATCTCTGGGGTGATTCCAAGTTGATAATCATCCTGTTTAGAAATAGAAATTACTAACTTAGAAGGTTTGAGTCTCATGCTACAATGCATGGAGCAAAAATTCCCAGAATCCTTAAAAGCAGCTTTACTACTCAGACTTGAGAAATAGTAAATCCTAAACACCAAAACATACAGTCTTTGCTTTCTTTCTACTCCAAATTTTCAGCCAATACTTTAAAGGAAATATGTGATGCTGCCCAGCCACAAAACAGGCTAAATTCCTAGTAAATAAAATACTTTATTGTGTGCTTCCTTTTTAATACATGGAAATGTATATTAATAGTATCTTAACATGAATTTTTCAGAGGTAGATGAAAGCTTCAGGATAATATAGCAAGTAAGTAAAGCACACTGCAGAAAAATCTACAATTAAGAGGGGAGGAGTCACAGTGGAACACAGACAGGTGGAATAATTTGTTCAGGCTACATTTGTAGCGATTTGTAATGATCTAGCCCACGTATTCACAAAGAATTGGCATCAATGGAGCCACTCTCTTCCTATGTACCTGTTAAAAGGTCAGAACTCTCAGTTGGAGGGCATACCTAAAGAATTCCTTTGAAGAGAAGGGAAGATTCTCAACAAGAGAGATTTAAACACATTTTGCAAACGATTTCTGGCAACATTTGGCTCTACTCTTAAAACTGTATATAATGGCATACCACTGCTCCAACAAAACTATTGAAAAAGGCCAAAGAAGCAAAGTACATTGATGATAATAAAGGTGCTTCCTTTTACTTCAGCAGAAACTTGGTCCCAATTCTACACCTAAAGGGAAAGAGATATGTGTTATACCTCTTTTTATTTACTTCCACTTTTTTTGTTTCACAAGATAATTTCGTATCTTCAGGTAAGTGAAGCTGGAACATAGCAAATGGTTCAGTTATTAACACTACAGAATTAAAGAAGCAATTCAAACACAATTATCCTTAAAAACCAAAATACCCTAATCTCTCTACAGAAAAATGTAACAATAAACTAAAACATTAGCTTGATGTTAGGAACACAAGGAAGCATGACTGGATATCCAAAATTTTCCCTGATAGCTGAGTGATAATAAAGCTATTATTATGGTTCTCCTCCATAGTGCTTAAAGAGGTATTGAAAATTATACTATGCTAAAACTGATAAGGGACATTTTAATTGATTTATTTACCTACCATTTCTTATATCACATCTGTAAACCACCATACTAGGTGCTAGGAAAAATAAAATCTAAATAAGACATATTCTCTTTCTTCATGGAGTTTCTAATCCAGAAGGGGCCTTGCAGATTTGTTGAAATGAATGACAAGCAGACAAATAATACGTAATACAACAAGCATAGTGAAGACTATAATAAGAGTGCAAGACAAGTTCAAGGAGAGAAGGAAAGATAATTTCTGAAGGGGAGGAGAGTGAAATAATTCAAAGGCTCCCTGGAAAAAGTAGCATTAAATGTGGGTTTTGAAAAAATCACAAAGATAGAGATGGGGGACAAAGGAATTTCCAAGCAGAGAACGCCTTGCACATGGTTACAAAGAGGGATGGAAAGTCCTGATCATGCGCAAGGAAGAGCAAATAAATCAATGAGTAAAAGAACTGCACAAGTAAAAGGGAGACGCTATAAGGTAAAAAAGAGAGGTGTGAAGGCAATCTGAAATGTTTATTTGATAGGCTGTAGAGAGTCACTGAAGTGATCTGAGCAGAGTGGCATGTGAACGGTGTACAGAGAGACTAATCTGATAGCAACGTGAAGAACAAATCCAAGAAACCTAACAACCTGACAGACCTGAAACATGCTGGACCTTGAAACTAACTACAAGACTTGATAATTGATTAGACATGAGAACTGAGGGAAAGGGGAGTCAAACCAAACGTCATTTTGTGCTGAAGGGAGTGAGTAGGGCAGCTAGGTGGGCACGCAGCATAGAGCACCAGCCTGGACTGAGGAAGACTCATCTTCCTGCATTCGAATCAGACATGTCCACAGCTGAGATTCCTTTCAGCTTTGGCCCAGCTGTTTTCACTAATACTGGAACTACTTGCAGGTGTCCTCCTCCACTCTTCCCCAGCAGTGTATTGGACACTTTCTGACCAGAGGGGCTCATCATCCAATGTCCTTTCTTTTATCATTTTAGTACTGTCTCTGGGGTTTTCTTGGCAAAGACAATGCAGTGATTTCTGTTTCTTCCTATTTATTTCTTTGCTTTCACCTTTTGTCAGAATACTATGACTTGTCCATCTTGGATAATCCTGAAAGGCATACCTCATTGAGCTACACAAGTGTCTTTGCCAAAACAAGGCAATGATTCAGTGGGAACCTGCCATGAACAGAGTGGGTAAAGGGCTGGGACCCAGTAACGCTTAATGCCTTCTATAACTATGGGGAATTAGCACCTGAGTCAGATCAGAAGCAGAGCTTGATTGTAGGGGACCTGGACTAACAGCTGCTAGAGGTATCAACTGGTGAGATGGAAGGGGCACTCGTTTCTCTCGCCCCCTCCAATGTTTCTATGTCCTAGATGAATGACTCTTCAGCCCTCTAAAATGAGGGCCTAGAACTCACAACTCCTGCCCCTAATCCTTTCATCACCTGAGTAAAAGGAGAAGTGTTCAGAAGAAAATTTTCTACTTGAAGAAATGCTTGAAAGAACTGAGGGAGAGGGTGAAGCCATCATAGACCTATACTGAGCAGTTCTTGAAAATTCTTTTCTGAATCTTTTTTTTGGGGAATGATGAACATGTGTGTGAGTACAGTGTAGAAATGAAATACAGAAAGTTGGTCAGACTGAAAAGAATTTCTCAGAGACAGGCTAGGGGCAAAGACCTCCAGAGGTTCCCATAATTCTGATATTTTATTTTCATTTCCCTAGCTCAATTTTGAACCATGGTCAGCATCACAGTCCTGTGAGAAAGACCAGTGGGAAAGGAGAGCAGGCAAGCACCTTCTAATGAGTAGAAGAGATACTGTAACGTTGGGAAAAGTCAGGGCAAACACACCTAAATAAGACAGGCTCTGATGTAGCCAAGGGGTTGCTGGCCTGAGGGCAATGCCACCTCCTGACTGAAATGTATTCCATTCTAGTTAACTGATAAAAATCTCTGAAGAAGGCACAAAGCATGGAAATCAGCTAGAAACGAGCAGGTGAAGTTTTAGCAGTACCACCAAATGGACACCTCATCTACATCACCTTGGCACAAGGTATAAGAGAGAAGGGAAAAAAAGGCAATTAAACCTAAGAAAAAGATAAATAGTACCTGGAACTTCAAAATATTAATCTCTTCAACAGCAAAGCTCTAATTGACGAGGCTGAGGGGTGAAGGCGGACCCCAAAATACCGACAGTCCGGGTTGTGCTCCAATGAATTCCACTCAAGCCTTCTTAAAGCCAAAAAAAACAAAGTTTATTAAGGATTCGCCAAATTGGGTTGCCTCTTTAAAGAGCCTAAGTGTTTGTAAGGCTTGCATTCCCAAGCGGCCCAATGGAATCCCAGCTAGACAGAGTCTGAGCTGGATTGAATCTGAGGGCCTTCGTGGAGGCAAGGTGGGACTTAAATACAGAAAAGAGTCTAGGAGGGATCTGGGGGTGGGGGCGGTCTGGTAGTCCAGGGTGATGGGAGGAGGGGTTTAGGAAGGGTCTTGAGGAGAATCAACAAACATCAGATTAGGGGGCGCCCAGGTGGGAAGCAGGTGGGGCAATGCAGAGGTAACAGACAATGGTCACAGATTTGAGTATGAAAAGCCAGGTTAAGTGAGGAGATTCCAGGGGAGCTCAAGGAAGTTGCCAGAGTCTGAACGCCATCAAAATGAGATAATATATGTAAAGTGCTTTGCAGACTTTAAAGTGCAATCGAAATGTTAATTGCTACTGCTTCAGATGCTGGTAATGGAAAGAATCTTGGGACCTGGAGGCAGAAGAGACCAAGGTTTAATCCTGTCTCAGATATCTAATAGCTATGTAACCATGGTCAAATCACTTCATTCTTTAAGTTTGTTTTCTCGTTAGTAAAGCTGAGATAATATGTTGTTGTAGGAGCAGCAAATTCTCTTTCACAAAGGCTGGTTTTGATGAGGTTCAGACTCTGGGAGCCTCCTTGAGCTCCCCTTGAATCTTCCCACTTAATCTGGCCTTTCTTACTCAAATCTAATCTTCCCATTTGTTCAGGCAGTCTCAGGAAGCCCATGGGCTTTTCATTATCATTTCAGGTCTCTGTTGCACTCCCCACCCTTGATCCCATCAACCCCATACCCATACTGCCCCTATCAAGATCTCTGGATTGCCCCACCTGCTTCCCACCCAAACCCTCCCTAGTCTGATATCTCCTGATAGCCTCCAGCTGTTTCCAGCCTTTAACCCTCCTTGGACTTCTCCTCAAGACCCTTCCTAAACCCCTCCTCCCATCACCCTGGACCACCAGACCACCCCCAAGATCCCTCCTATACTCTTTTCTGTATTTAAGTCCCACCTTGCCTCCATGAAGGTGCTCAGATCCAATCCAGCTCAGACTCTGTCTAGCTGGGATTGTGTCTGGCCCGCTTGTGAATACAAGCGTTACAAAAGCTTAGGCTCCTTAAGAGGCAACCCAATTAGGCGAATCCTTAATAAACTTTGTTTTCTTTGGCTTTAAGAAGGCTTGAGTCGAATTCATTCGAGCACGACCCGGACCGTCGGTATTTTGGGGTTCCCCTCACCTTTAACCTCATCATTTTCCCTTTAAGGGGACAAGGAAGCTACAAAACCATTTCTGTGAAGAACTTTCTGGCCTGCAAATTCTCTCCACCAACGTGGACTGCCAACTTATTTCTAACTCAAGCGTCTTAGTTGCCCAAGTTCCTGAGAGGTTCTGTGTCCAAATCCAAGTCTTTGTTCCCAATTCCAAAGTCAATCCTCTATTTACTCTGCTATACTGACTCTCTTAAACTTCAATATTCAGCATTTAAGATCACACAAATCACAGAATTTGGATAGGAATTGTTAATATTTAATATAAATTTTAGACTTTAATAAGGGCCAAAGTTTGAATTAAGACGAGTCTGGACCTAATAGTCTCCTTTGTTTAGAGGATGCCTACACCTTGGGTTGTGAATAAACAATTTCAAAGGCCTGTTGAGGACAGGATGTCTGCAGTCTGGGTGATGGGACTTTTCCTTACCTTGAATCACAAAGGCATGCTATGGAAGGAAGATGCCCATAGCCTGGGATCACAAAACCTAATTACAATGTGAGAACTCCTTTCTCATGACAAAATGTACTTAAGACAGTCAATTTCTGTACTAAGCCAGCCAGTTCTGATCCTGGCTCCACAGGGCTATGTAACCGTTTTCTTTATGGGGAACTGATTAATTAATTAAATCATAAAATGTATGCATTTAGCCTGTTGTCTTTTCTCTAACCAAGTTTTCAGGTCAACAGAATGCAAGGTATGATTGAATTTTCTTTCCACACAAGTCATAAAATTATGGTTCATACTGATGGCTAATATCAGAGACAAAACTGCTTTCAGAGAGAGCAGTGGGGGAGGTTGGCTGCTTGAAAACATACTTTTTTCTTTGTTCTGAAAAGGCTTCTTCCTACATAACAAAAAGAACTGGGAAGCCAACTTGAGTCCACAAAGGATAACGATGAGAGCCATAAACCCACCTTTATTACTGAATACATCAGGAGTAGTTGGGGCAGTTGCAGCAACCAGAAATGACACAGAAATTGGAAGAGTCAGCCCTGAATCCCCAAGCACGAAGAAAGAGGGCTGCTGGTCCAGTAAACTGTCCTCCAGGAAAACCTATAGGCACAATCAATGTAATTAGAATAACCTGGATTCAAAGCCAGGTCCCCTAATTCCAATTCTAGCTGTCTGGATATTATGTTGTCTACTACAGCAGTTAAACTTCATTCTTTCTGTCAATCCTACGCATTTTATTACAAAGACAAAACTTTTGCTATGCCATTACATTAGAAGCCACACTGAGTTACATTTTTTCCAATGTTCTTTTCTGAGAGATTAGAGTTGGCCTGTTTATGTAGTTTCAGGAATATGTAAATATACACACTCAATATATCAAGAATTCCCAAAGGAAATGACACATTTACCAGACGGTGCACATCAACAGCAAGTAGTTGACCGATGTGATGGTATCAATGAATTAAATAGTTTGGAATCGTAGTTTAGAGTGAAAGCATTCTCCCACAAATTCTGTAGCAATTTTGGTTTGGCAGGAGACAAATGAGGACCAGCAGTATTAAAATCTGGATAATTTTTAAAGTGAGGGGAATAGGGATTAGACCTGTGGTAGAGGGACTCCCCAAGTAAGGAAACTCTCTTTGTCTTCTCTGCAATTTATGCATACTAATCTTTTTTTTTTTAAATCAAAATTCTCTTTAACAACTTGGTGAAGCCTATGGACCTCTTCTCAGAATGTTTTTAAGTACATAAAATAAAATACAAAGGAATTAAAAAAAAAAACCAACCAGTTTTATTGAAATAAAAACATAATCCCCCCACCCCCAATCTAAGTGTATGCTTCCTAAAAATCTATCTGTCATGGCCACGAGGTTAGGAACCCATCTTGAGAGCAGCCCAGTGAACTTCGAGGTGAAGAGCCTAGGGTCCCACTTACTGCCTATGGCAGAGGTAGAACTTGAATCCAGATCTTCTTGTCTCCAAAGTTAGCTCTCAGTTCGCTGTTATGATACCTTTGACCTGATAAAAGATTAATAAACTGAATCTAAACATGATTTAAGGAATTCCGACCTCCAATGCAATATTAGATTTTGAACCAAAAAGAAATAAAAAAACAAAACAAACTTGATAACTCACAGTGTTCAGTTCTTTAGTTGGCAAATTGTTTCCAATGTTTAAAGTTGCTGCTGAGTTTCCTGGGGAAGAAAAAATAATACTTCCATATAATTTTCTCGAATACAACAAGAATAATGCTGAAATTCATTTAAATTAAAACCCAGCGCACACTATTTAAGAATGACTTTTTAAATCTAAGAAACAATTACTTATTATAGATGTCTAGATAAAAAGTTCCACTAGAGCAGTAACTGCATTTATCTAATCTTTGCATCTCCACCTGCAGTGTTCTGTACAGAAACACAACAGGTATGTAAATGTGGGTATAAAGTGACAAGTACAAAATAAGCAATGGTCCCAATTTTCTATAGAATGAATAGGGTCTAACAGTATTGTTACTCACAAAACTCGTCTCTGAAAAAAAGTTATTTGACCAACAAAAAAAAAAAAGGCTTTACTGGAGAAATACAGAGGAAAAGTTATTTTATAGAGTGAAACCTCAGTTATTTCAATGTATGTGTGAATTCATAAGAGTAGCTACTCCCTTTACTGGTACAAGTCACAATCTGTGTGATTCCTTCCTATACATGCCTTCCTGTAAATCCTCCATACGGAATCTACTCAAAGTATGGAAATCAACTTCTGGATCTTTAGTATCTTATGGACACTGGTGCAGCCTTCAGACTGACAGACTGCTTTCCCGCTTTTATGAATATCCTGCTTCTCCTTTTCTTGTGTATTTGTCCTTGATGACCCCTTTATGCTACTTCTGGCGTAGGAATTATGGTTAATTTGCAGCAGCACTTTTCTACTGTTATATATCTTTCTATTGCTCTTTAGATCATGTGTAAGTTTAATTCCTCTGAGATCACAGTGTTTGACATTCTGCAGCCAAAATGTATCCACAGGGCTCCAAAACAACAGACTTTTACAGTAGTTAGTAACTTCTCAAATGCAATCCAACCCTAGTTCCTTCACAGTCCATCCACAGCTCCTGTCCAAAATACAAATGAACTAACGGACTTCCCAGGCGTACGTACCATAGTGGAAGACATAATCTTCAACTGTTTCCATGAGGAAAGTCACTCGATCTCTTTCGAAAGGTGCGGCTCCCACGGAGGTGGCCCTGTGGTCTTCAAGGGTTCAAAATAATGCAGAAAATGTCAAGGGCAAGTAAGACTACCTGAGGAAACTGCTTGTCAATTGGCAAAACCTCTTCTGTTTGAACTTTGTATGGAATATATTCCAAGGATGTGGACATTGGAAGAACACCCAACCCCCTGTTTTGTTTCTCATTTAATACTGAAATCAGGAACTATGATAATAACATTAGCTAACACTTACATAGCTCTTTACCAATATTCATTCCATCCTCACAGCAATCAAGTGAATTAAAACCATCATTATTTGGATTTTATAGATAAGGAAGGTGAGGCTGAAAGTGATTTGCCTTGGGTCACACAGTTAATAAGCGTTTAAGGCAGGACAAGTAGACTCCACCTAAACTATTCTACACTCTAAATTGTAGGGAACTTGCGGTTTTCTCCTTTGTTCTCAGAGAGGAACATGACTTCAAGATGATATGACTTACACTTGACTTGGATATGACAGAAGGAGGGCTGTGCAAAGTCATCAGTCTCACTTTCTCCTCCATGGCCATCTGGGTCCAGGGGCCAGATATTCACCAGGAGGCCTGGAGATGGCCCAGGATACAGTGTGAGACCCTGGCCATCTTAGGCTAAGATCTTTCCAGATTCTCACTTTGAGTGCCCTACACCCATTCAAAGAAGAGGCTTCTTTAAGTACTTGCTCAAGGGAGGACCCCTTTTAATAAGAGGGAAAAAAAAAATCAAACTAGGAGGGGAAGACTCTCAGGGTTCCTGGGTAAAAGAGAAACAGATACTATTTAGTAATTACTTTCACTCTGTGCTGAGTAGGTGGGGACCTGGTGTCCAAGCTTTGAGCTCCAGAATGAATTGCGCTTAAGGCTTGTTCTTTGAGCAAGAAATGCAGCCAGTAAATCCAAAGCAGAAAAGGCAGTCTTTGGCCATGGAAGTGTACTTTCCCCTGCAGAGGGAAGGGGAGAAGAGGAGAGGAGAGGAGAGGAGAGGCTACACTCACTCCAAGGTTGTGTTTGTCCTTCCTTTTCCCAAGAGGATCATGACATCAAGATGATGACATGGCACAGTGAAGAAGGCACTGCATTTGTGATCAGGAAGGACAAGATCAAAAATCTACTTCAAATAATTATAATCTGCATAACTCTACCTCAAAATTGTGAGGATCTGTGTAAAGTGCTTTGCAAACCTTATATAAATGTCAGCTGTAAATATCCATCATTCCATCCATTTGATCATCTATAGACAATTAAACCAATACAGACAGAATCTGTAGTTCATTCTTAAAAGAACTTAATATTTACAAAAAATCTTTTGAGGCTAAATTTTGCTGCGCTGGATCAAATGTTCTTTTTTTTAATAAACAAATAACAGACACACCAGGACCTTTTGTTTTCTATGCTTTTCTGTTAACTGTATGATTAAAGTGGCCTAATGTAGAACACTATTGGATGGACTATTTCCATTCTTTGTTTCATCAAAGCTCTTTCTGAGGTGTTTATACGCTACACTCAAAAGATTTTGTAGAAATGATCAGATGATCTATTCTATTCTATTCTACTCTACAGGAATCTGTGATCCTTTCCATTTTTCAGGAATCTTTACTTTCTTAAGATATTTTGAAAACTAGATCCCCATGTGCCTTTAAATTTGTGCTATCTTCAAGGTCGATTTCTTCTGCATATGCTGGGATCAGAACCAGCAAGTCTTCACAGTTCCATTTCTTAGCTGCCACTACATACCTATTATAAAATCACTGAGATGGGGAATCAAATATTGTGGTCCTATTATCAGTCCTGATGACCATCAACTGCCAAAACATTGGAACAGATTCATTCTAACTCATGTCTACTGATCATCTTTCCAGGTTCATTCAAATATCAACTGGAGATGTTCTGCTTTAATTAGGTCTTGCACTAAGTACTCTACAATTGAAAAGTTCAAGTAGGTTGCTGCCTATAATCACATACAATATGTTCTCATCGAAATTTACTTCCTACGGTACTGGCTTTAACTGGAGCTTTAACCAAACAATCACCTCACCAAAGAAAAGAAGGCGAAATGACCAACCAGAGTTTTCTTATCTGTTAGGATATAATCAGTTCCATCTTTTGAGCTATTTAGCAAAAATATCCGGGGCTGATGTTCCTAATTCATTTAAATGGGCTATACAGCAACACTTGAAAAGATTTACGATTTCATCAGTAAGTATTCTCTAGCCAATGCAGATCACAAGTCCTCTGCCCCTTAGTGGACAGACCATTTCATTGGCTACTATGCACCATAGCTCTCACAAAAAAAGGTCAGCTCATAGTCAGCTTTCTCATGATGTTCCTCAACTTAACTCTTCTGGTTCGATATCACCATTCAGAGCTTGTGTTCTGGTAACACAGTGTAATGGTAACTGAAATGGGAAGATCTTTCCCATCCATTAATAGGCTCATGTGACCTCAGACAAGGAAGTCTGAGTCACATGGAGCCTGTAGTGGGAGGAATCTGCTGAACAGGTGAAGCAGGAAATAAGTCAGGGCAGGCAGAGCCTGGAAGGACAGAGAAAGCAGGCAGCTGGTTGGGAGTGAAAGAAGGGCATTTTGCTAAGGGGAGCCTGTTTGTGGGAAGGTCTGGTAATGTGTATAGACTTCTTGGTTACTATGATAGATTTGGCTTTCTGGTGTTTAAATAAATGTTTTGGTTCTTGCTTCCATGTGGAGAGTCTGTTATATTTTGTGATTCAGAACTGTGCTGGCATATTCGTAGCTGTCGTAGGAACTATGATTATCACACTGGCGCTACACACGGTCTTCAAAAAACTCAAGGTCGTCATGCCCAGATGAAACGCCAGTGTAGGATTTCAGTGGAAAGTCTGCATATCTGATTCATTTCACCATTCCCTAAACCTTTATTAAGCCCCTATAAGCCTTTATTAAGCCCCTAGAATGTACAATGCACAATTTTAAGTGCTAGAGGAGAGCCAAAGACAAATAAAACAGTCTTGGCCCTCGAGGGACATATGATGTCATAGAAGAAATGCTAACATATGTAATGCAAATGACTCATGCATGCGAGAGAAGTAAAGTGCCAGTAGATACAATGAAGGTGAAAACTTTTAGCTGCAGGGCTAGGCAGAGATCCTGGAAGGTTACAAGGAAGAGACATACATCAGGAACACAATAGATCAAAACATAAACCAGCAGTACCGTAAAGGTTTAAGCTACTATAATCTCACAAGTAAAACTACTTCCTAATCACCCTCTTTATAGAAAAACAATTTCTCCCTACCATGACTATTTTAGCCATGAAGGCAATTCAGAGAGGTAAGAGAAAGCAGATTTCTGCATCTCAATTTACCTTTAATTTATATTTTGTGTTTTAAAGGTAGTCAGTTAAGATTTTAGAGTAAGAAGAGGTTACTAAGGGTCTATCATCTATTAGCATATGGACAAGAGCTGCAAAAACATCTAAAGGAAAAGATAGTCAAAGACTGCTATATTAAATCACCTGTTGATGTTTTCTTGCCAACTGCTGATCCAACTGCTTCGTTGTTAATACGCTTAGGGTTCGAATGTGCTGAACTGTTTTCACCACCAGCAAAATATCACTGAGTTTGTTCAAAAAACAAATTTTGGGGGGCTATTGACACTGTTTTACTTCCATGCTCTGGGCTTTTCAACTTAAAACTGGGATATGATCGAGGGCTTCTTAAAGGTTCATGTGGAGGCTTGATTTCATTCCTCTCTACATCTAATTGCTCTGTCACTTTGCAAGCACACATATCTGAATTATTTGACATCTTATCAAATTGAAGTTTAAAATCATACATACTTAAGGGAAGAAAATGTTTAAGAGACAGTTGCTTCAGTTAAACTGTATTACAGATTTACAACTAAGTTAAATGTTCCTCTATGTTGCAAATACAGTTTCAAAGAACATAAAAAGGCAATATGTTTAATTCCCTTACATTTATAGCATAAATGATTTTTGTTCATAAATAACATGAATACTACATGAAACATTTAATGCAAAAGGTATATAAGCTAAATCAAAATTAAGAGGGGATTTGATCAATTATATCATGCAACAACATTTTTTACAAAGAAATCAGTAACAATATGCAAGGATGTAGAATTCAGAACAATGGTTTTACATGATGGCAAAAAGAAACATTAACATGGTAAGAGTTCTCAATTTATACACATCAAACAATTCAACAGTTAAATTTATTTTGTAAAAAGTTGTGACAGAAGAAGAAATAGACAACACTATGACAATAGTATGGGACGTTGCTATAAAACTGTGACCATAAAATGATTAACAATAAGTCAAATGTGAACTGCTTACACAATAAGCTGGAATGAATATACATATGTACACACAAATATGTGAGCAAAATGGGACGTATACTTTTCAAGTACACATGAAAACTTGCAAAAATAAATCACATGCTAATTCAGAGAAGTCATATGTAAATTAAAAATCCCAGAAATTGGAATTTACAATATAACATAAGCAAAAGGTATACAACTATATGGCAACTAAAAACAGTAAGAATGACTTGCAGAAAAGATTCAGAAAAACAATTAAGATTTAAAAGACAATGACAACACCATATAGCAAAACCTACGTGGGGCAGCTAAAGCTTCCAGGGAGGAAATTTATATGGCCAAAGGTCTACGGTGGTATGAAAACAATGGGAAAAATCCATCAAGCTTAAAACGTAAAGCTCTAAGTAAGGAACAAAGTAATAACACAAGTAAAAATCAAGAAATGATAAAAAATAAGAGCAGAAATACATAGAAATTGATTTTTGCACAAAATAAAAAAATTCATAAACCATTATCCAATTTTATTCGAAAAAAGGAGAAAATGCAAATCAACAAAACTATCAACGAACTGGAGACAAGAAACATAAAAGGAAGCCATATTATGACAGAATATTACATATAAATATATTCTAGCAAATGTGACAGCTAAAAAATGTGATTAACTACAATGATCATCCTACCAAATAACAGAAAAAAATTATTTATTAAATGCTTACTACGTAACCACACACTGTGCTGATGTCACAGCACAACTAGCACAACAGCAAAAGTGTAAGGAGAAAAATTTGGTAATTGCAGAAGGACTAAGACAAATGATCAAAGAATTATCCCTCTCCCCGCAAAATTAACAAAATAAAACAAGGACAGGCAGGATGTTTCCAGCTCTCCAAGAATAAATGATCGCTTTTACACAGATGATTCTGTTTATGAATATAGAGAAAGAGGGAATATACATTTTATGAGGAAAATATGGTGTGAATTTTGAAAATCCCATAAAGGCTACATAATGAAGAAGAAAATCATATTCCTATCTTATGAATTTACATGTAAAAATATTAGACTGATAATTAAGCAGGCCTTCCCCTAAGCATAAAAAGTTAGCTGAAAAAGGGAAAAACTGTCTTCCAAATAAAAAAATACTGAAGAGACTTTATAGGACCAGACAAAGTCAAAGTGAAATTTACGTAGGAAAATAAGCAAGAATATCAAGAAATATACGAGGAAGAAAGAGCTGAAAAGTATTCTTGCATACCTAAATTTTAAATCATAATGCGAAGCTGGTAGTGAAAAATAAAAAAAAAAATCCACCAATGCTCTAGATATACTAGCTGTCCTACTAAGTGAATGATAAGTGTTAACGTTATAACAACTATTCAAAGAAAACGGTCAACCTCACTTATAATCAGAGACGCAAACAGAAACAACTAGAAGGTACAACCACCTCGTAACCTATTAAATGCATCAAAATGATAACTCAATGCTACTTAGACTGTGCAGCAATAGGTGTCCTCTTTCCACACTGCTAGAATTACAACCCTGTATCATCTTTTTGGAAAGCAATCACACTAAAAATTTAAAAACTAATAACTCTCTGAATAAGTCTGCAGTTGGGATTTTATACTGAAATCATAATCAAAAACAACAAAAACAGCTCTCTGAACAAAATTTATCCTATCAATATTATAGGCAATTGCAAAAAAACCCCCCAAAACCCCAAACCCCAAACGTAGAAACAACCTAAATGTCCAATAGGTGAAATGTTTAAGGAAATTGTAATATGCTGATGTTAATAAAATATTATATTGCAATTAAGACTTACAAGTATGAACTATATTAAAAATCTGGAAAGAACTATAGGAAATAGAGGGAAAGAAGCAGAAGTAGAAGAATGCATACACACTAACTACAACTTTGTAAGAACAAAGTTAATTGAAAATGAAAGAACATGAACCAATTCTCTAAAATACCAATAATTAGAGTAATGCAAATGTATGCAACTTTAAGGTTTTTACTTCACACTTCACAGACTAAAAAACATAACCAAAGAGGAAAATGACAAATGCTGAGGGGACTGGGAAAATAGATACACTAGCGGTAGTACACTACTGAGAGAGCCAGGAAACGATCAAGACATTCTGGAAAGCAATTTGGAACTATGTCCCAAAGTTACATAACCTCTGATCTGGCCTCACCAATATGAGGCCAATGCCTCAAAGAAGGGGGGGAGTGGAAGAAAGGACCTACAGGTACAAAAATATTTTTAGTAGCAGTTTCTCTGACAGCCAAAAAAATGGGGAAAGTAAAGAGGTGCTCTCCTATAGGGGAACGGCTAAATATACTGTGGTATGTGAACAAAATCAAATATTACCGTGCCATAAGAAATGATGAAATGAACAGGCTCAGAGGAAAGGGGGAAAACATCATGAACTTATGCAGAATAAAAGGAGTTGTCTTAGGAGAAGGATTTATACAATAACAATATAAAAATTATTTGAAACACATTAGGATTCTAATCAAAAAACTGATAAAGCACAATTCCAAAAGAATGACGATAGAACATGTCACTAATCTTGTGACAGAGAGGTGATGAATTTAAAATAAAGACATACATGAACAGGTTTGGACAAGGCCAAGGTGGGAATTTATTTTGGCTGGACTATGAAACTAAGGTACGAGTGGCTTTATTTTTTTTCTACCTGCTCAAGGAGAGCAAAAGTTGGTGGGTGGTACAAAACAAGGTTTGAAAAACAAATAAAAATCACAAAGGTATTGATGTGTGATGTGTCATATTAATTTCAATATAATTTATTGCTGCTCAGTGGTATTGCTCTGAATTAAAACTCAGAAACACACCGCCAAAGAAGAGTGATGACAATGTACTTCATCATCTTGCTACTAATAAAAAAATTAGTTCAGTGTCTTGTTTTGGTAAGGCAGGACTGCTAGAGATATTAGCATTATTTTTAAAGAATGGAGAGTATGATTGAAAAAATGTGTGAAGTTCACTGGATTTTTATTGTTTTATTTTTAAATAATTGTATTGCTAAAAACATATAGGCTGCATAATAAAATTTCTTTTAAAATTTTTAAAGAAAGATTCCCATTCAAAATGGTTCTTAAAAAAAAGAAAGGACAAAGAATGTAGATGAGAAAAGAAAAACTAAAATATTGTTGAGAGCTTATGCAGTGAATTTAATTTTAAATTGCTATTAGGTAAATTATATTGACATTTTATTAAAAACAATCTTCAACAGTAAGAGAGAAAAGCTTTACTTACTCTTGACTACAGGGGGAGTAAATTTTCATTATTTTGAACCTGACACAAACCTTTTCACATAAAAATTTTTAAAAATCTATTACAGGTTTTTTAATGACTATAGTAAATTTAACATGACAATACCTTGCTTGTCTGTTTATGTGTTATTTTTTTTTTCTAAGAACACAAAGCGGTAAAAGGGAAAAGAGGGCACAGAATCTCAAATCAATTAGGTGTATAACAAATTTTAAATAATGACCTTTGTTTTGTGATTTTACCGGTTCAGGGAGTTCCCAATACCAACACAAGTGTTCTGTCACTTAAGAGTTCTTTAGGAGTTTCCTGGGGCACTAAGAGGTTAAAGTGTTTTGCTCAGGATCACACCATCTATGCTTCAAGACTGGACTTGAACCCAACCAGGTATCTCCTGACACTCAGGCCCATCTATTAGGCTATCTGCTTTCCAAGTGGAGAATTCAGGGCCAAAAAATAAAGTCCTCTGCATTCTAGCTCTGCATGGCTACTTTCTGTTTCCTCACAGGACATTCCATCTCCTGCCCCTGTGACTCTGCACCGGAAAAACAGTAATTAATGTTTGCAAAGTACTTTCTAAACATTATCCCCTTTCATCCTCACAACCACCCTAGAAGGGTAACCCTAGCTAAGTGCCTGAGGCCAGATTTGATCTGGCTTTTCCTGACTGCATGGCCAGCATATTATCCCCGGGGCCAACTAGCTTCACTGTACCTTTTACCCCTTAAACTTTAGAAGGTTCTTGAATTTCCTAGTTGTATTAAAGGCTCAAGCTCAAAGGCTACCTCTTGTAACACTCACTAGGCTTCTCCTTCACCCACCCTCCCCCCAAAACAACCTCACTTGGGCTATATTTTGCTTTTACGTACCTGTACTCGTGTTTTCCCTGGGTAGAATTTAAGTTCCTTGAGAAAAGGGCGCAACTCCTTTTTGTCCTCTCCCCAATTTTCTAGCACAGCGTCTGGCACACAGTGGATCTTTAGAAAGTGCTTGTTGAATAGAAGGGAAGTGAAAATGAACTGCACAGGTCTGCCATTTCAAAGAGTTACTGCTGAAAAGTAATGAAAATAGCTGTGACAGAACAAGGGATAGTGATACTGCCAGGGGTAGGATTTTTCTCCTTTATACTACACCAGGAGGCCAAAAAAAAAGTCTGTAATCTTCAAAACTCATGTAAAATAAAGACTCACTTGATTGCACAAAGACATGTTTTCCCAAGGTCACAAAAATAATGCTACAAGTTCGTTCGGAAGATGTCCAAAACCAATTCTCTCTTTAAACACCTGTTTTTCAGGTAAGCTGATCGTCTCAGTGATACCACTTTATTGAAAGGGGAAGCTTATGCTACTGAGTTCTTTATACATAATGTACCACCACCAATGCAATAAAATCAAAAAGGTGTGCAATGGTGGAAGTCTCCTAATCGCTAAAGAGAGATAAAAGCAGGCTAAATAAAGCCAGTTTGATAGTGTCTCTGAAACAGGCAGGGTCCTAGACACTTCAATCAGGTGAAACAGTTTAGGGTTTACCATCCAGTCAAAGGGCTAATGCCATGTGCCTACTGCCTCAGGGTGTTACCCAGAGGGGTTTAACCACAGCAGGGCAACCTGAGTTTGATCTCAGGGCACCAAAATGGAGAGAATACAAATACCTTAAATAATGGTTTGGGATTATTTTTAAAATTTGTCACGTTAATATTTTAGCAGATTTTTCACTTCTTTGGCAGCACAGAAACAAGAGAGCATAGTACAATGAGTCCAAGAGCTATTAGTCAAAAGTGGAAAATTACCAGGAAAGAAACCCCTATTTTATAAGAGTTGCTGGGAAATCTAGAAAAGTAGGTTAACAAAAATTGGATTCAGACCATCACCTTATAGTGTATACAACGAAAAAGCTCACAATGGATACGTGTCCTTTATTTTAGAAGCAATACCATTTTTAAAAAAAATCCAAGATTATCTTATCAAGTACTTTTCAGAAGTATGGGGGGGGGGGCATTCTTAACCAAACAGAGAGAAGCAAAATTATTAAATAGATCATTTTGATTACATGACAGTGTATGCTTTCCAGTACTGCTTTTGCATAAACAAAATGAACGAACCTAGGCTAAGATAACTGGGGAGAAATTTTTCCATCAAATTTCTCTGATAAGCAATAATAATAAATGAAAATGGCAATCTCAATATCCAAGATACATGAAAAACACAAAAAACCAAAGTCATTCCCCAGTTGTTATGTGGTCAACACGATACAAACAATTCTTAAAAGAATGACAGAGTATTAAACAAAAATTATACAAAAGACTCCTTCAAATGACCAAAAAAGCAAACAAATCAAAACTCAAAAGATTTCACCTCACATCAAGAAAAGTGACAAGCAGTTACAGAAACATGGTTACAGGCATGAATGAAGGGGATTTGCTAAAAAAAAAAAAAAAAACTCCTCTTTTTACAATCAACTTAAATTCCAAGAAGAAAATCAACTGGGATCTCTAAGGAAATTTACAAACTGTTCCTACTCCAAACTTTTCTGTAGGACCTGGTGAACCTGGTAGCCCTTGATCACTCACTTTTCACTCTATCTTCCATACTACCCCAACTCTACTCAGTGATTAAGGGCAGCTAGGTGGCGCAGTGGATAGAGCATCAGTGCAGGAGTCAGGAGGACCTGAGTTCAGATCTCACCTCAGACACTTGATACTCGATAGCTGTGTGACTTTGGGCAAGTCACTTAACCCCAATTGCCTCATCCTGGGTCATCGACAGTCATCAGAATGAATATCTGGTGGCAGGATTCTCTCTGGAAGAGAAGTGAGGCTGGTGACTTAAACAGCCCCCTCCCTCACTCCAAACAAAGTCAAGTGCAAGTCATGTCATCATCTCTGATGGCATAGTCCTCTCCTGCAAGGAAGGATGAGCACACAATCAATCAATCCTTTAGTGAGTCCCTGCCTGAAACCTTCATATCCCAACAATGCCCAGCCTGATTGGTTTTTGAGACAGGCTCACCCTCCAGACTATTTCCACCCCTTCTGCCATGAAGATAAGCCACCAGAACCCATTCCTCACCACCCCCACCACACTCTGTCATCGTAATGACTGACACCTGAGTGTCACTGTACAAACCCCATTCTTTGTTATCAACTGCCCCACTTTCTTTTCTCATCCCCCTCATCATCAAGGTACCACTCCAGGTCTATCCAACCCTGTTCACCGTGTTCTCTGGAATGCCTCTTCCATGAGGAACAAATCTGCTTTTATCTTAAACCCTTTCCTTTCTCATTCCTTCCATCTTCTTGCACTCTCTGAGACCTGGCCCCATTCTGATGACACAATGCACCTAAACCACCCGTTCCAGAACTGGCTGCATTTTCACCCATGACCCTGCTTGACGCCAGGGAGTCTGAACACTTTCTCCTCACCATGGGCACTTCCAAGCTTTCGCTGTCTCCATCAGCCAGTAACCTCTTTTCAATCTCCTTTAATTCTAGTCCTTCCCCCTATTATTTCCAACATGTCTTGCGTGTAGCATATGTATGTATGTGTGTATGTATGTGTGTGTGCGTGTGTGTGTTTACATGTTGTCTCTCCAATAGACTGTAAGTTCCTTGAGAGCAGGAACGTTTTCTTGTCTCTCTTTGTATCTGTAGCACTTAGTACAGGGTCTGGTACACAGCAGGCACCTGATAAATGTTTACCGAGGTTCCATTTAATTCATACTAATTACCCAATCAAGATGCTGGTAATGGCTTCCATACCCCTCCAGGACAGGAGTTAAGTGCTTATCTAACAGTCATTCTCTCCTCCCCGACTTTGGGCCTCATTCTAGGGTTCTTCAAGACACGTATTGGTAAGTCCCCAAACATCCTACCTTCTCAGTCCCCAAATCCTATTCTTTGCCCATGACCCTACCTCGGCTAGACAGAGATGGCCATACCCTTATCTTGCCATCACTCGCTAGGATTCCACTGCCATGTTCACGAACTCTGAAATTCCTTTATCTGACCATAGTCTGTGGTTATTTTGCCTTTCCCTCTGCCTTGCAACCCTCACCCTATCCTTACGCTGCATCCCCAGGTAAGGGGACAGGAGCACATGCGGGAATAGAAGAGAGCACACAGACACCAAACTATTCAAGGCACAGCCTGGGCAGGCTCGGGAACAAGCAACTGCCCCCAGCTCCTTCAGGAGTCAGCTTTTGCTTAGAAATTGACAACATGGTTACATCCCAAGGTAAGGACACGCAAACATACATTTCCTGGGAGAGCACGCAGAATACAATACAACGTATAACCTTTACAGCCCTTACAGTATTTAACTTTTACGACCCATTGTCCTGTCTTCATGACATAGAGTTCTATACAATGTACTTAGGGGATATTCTGCCCAGCCAGGTTCCCAAGAAAGCATGCTTGATCTCACAGTTATGTCCCTGCAGTTGCATACACATGTACAACTTTTGCTGCTTATGAGGCTTGTGAAATCAAGCTGCAGTAGGATGGAGTCCTGCATCCTGATACTGTGACTCCCCCAATCCCTTCCCCCTCAGTTCCTTCTCAGGCCATCGTTCCGGCACTCACTAGACTCTCCAATTTCTTTACTTTGATCCCATGATGAACCAGTTCAATTCTACTCTGTCTTCTACACTCAAGTCCCTTGCCCCCTTTCCTCGTATTGATCTTTCCCCAGCCTTGGGTCACTTCACCATCTATTATCTTCACTCCTATTCATGTGTTGCTGAAAGAGGCTGGAGGAAATCACAAAACCGTGCTGACTGGATCCACCACACATCTGTTACATAGTTTCAACTGAGCCCCTTACTGAGGCAAGGTCATCTTGCACCTCTCTAATCTGTTGTTCCTGTTGTGTTTGTCTTTCATTCTCAAAGAGGACCATGACATCAGGAAGATGATGCCATGACTTGTAAGTGAACTGTATTTAAGTGAGGGAGGGCTGTGCAAGATCCCCAGCCTCACTTTCTCCTTGGAGCCCTCTGGGACCAGTGGCGAGGTACAGATCGAGACAACTGGAGATGCTCCCCAGTCGATTCACTGGAGCTGGTTAGAAGGCTCAGGGGATAGAAAGCTGGCTCTGGAGCCAGGAAGACCCAAGATCAAATGCAGCCTCAGACACTCACTAGCTTGTGACCCTGGGTAAGTCATTTAACCTCTATTTGCCTTAACCACCAGAGAAAGAAATGGCAAATCACTCCAGTATCTTTGCTAAGAAATCACCCTAGGGGGGCCACAAAGAACTGCAAACAAGTAACTGAACAACAATTGCTTCACTATCCCGCGTACTCTCCTGGATTTTCTAATAATCCTTTTCATCCCTGCTCAAACTTTCCACGCCTCCCCCTAACCCTCCCCCCCAAACTGAAGCCTGTTGCTGAGAACTCCCTGTTGTCCCTTCCTTCTCATCTCACACCACTCAGATTCCTTCCCCACAATCTCCTCCTTCACCTGCCTCACATGAAGGTGGCCCTTCTCCTTGCCAAGGCTAATCCCCTCTACATACATAAGTGATTACATTTCATCCCATCTTTTTCAGCCCAACAGCCCCCTTTTCATCCCCACTTTCTCAATAATCTTCAATCTCTCCCTTTCTACTACACTGGCTTCCTTGCTCCTACCCCACTAAGTCTCTCCTCCATCCTCAAAAAACCTCTCACTCCATCAGTCCAGCCCTGATAACGATCTTCCTACATTTGATGGGGTTCAGACTCTGGGAACTTCCTTGAGCTCCCCTGGAATTTCCTCACTTAACCTGGCTTTTCATACTCAAATGGAGCTCTCCTTGCTTCTCCTCACAGAATCTGGCCTTTCATACACAAATCTGTGATCATTGTCTGTTATCCCTAGATTGCCCTCCCTGCTTCCCACCTAGGCACCCCCAGTCTGATGTCTGTTGATTCTCCTCAAGACCCTTCCTAAACCCCTCCTCCCATCACCCTGGACTACCAGACCGCCCCCACCCCCAGATCCCTCCCATACTCTTTTCCATATTTAAGTCCCACCTTGCCTCCATGAAGGCGCTCAGATGCAATCCAGCTCAGACTCTGTCTAGCTGGGATTGTGTCTGGCCCGCTTGTGAATACAAGTGTTACAAATACTTAGGGTCCTTATGAGGCAACCCAATTAGGCGAATCCTTCATAAAC
The DNA here is from genome assembly GCF_028372415.1 of Notamacropus eugenii. Classification (NCBI taxonomy): domain Eukaryota; kingdom Metazoa; phylum Chordata; class Mammalia; order Diprotodontia; family Macropodidae; genus Notamacropus; species Notamacropus eugenii. The sequence goes on along the minus strand of NC_092879.1, from coordinate 1,199,462 downwards.
TTTGTTTTCTTTGGCTTTAAGAAGGCTTGAGTCAAATTCATTGGAGCATGACCAGGACCGTCGGTATTTTGGGGTCCCTATCACCCCTAAACCTCTTCATTTATGGTTCCCTGACTGGGAAGCTGCTAATCTCAAGTTCTTCTGCTCAGACTGGAAGGAATATAAGCCTCCCCCTCTCTCTATCCCCTACTTGCTCTCCAAGCACCTTGGAAGCGGGTTTTTTGGACCTGCCTTCAGGTCCTAGTATCAGGCAAAGTCTCTGAACTTTCTGGGCGCTAGAGAGTTAAGAGACTCAGGTTGTCGGTCCAGTGGCTGTGTTTGAGGCTGGGGACCTGGGCATACCCTCCAAAGCACAATTCTCTGAACTTTCTGGGCACTAGCAGGTTAGAGAAACGTCAGTTAAGTGGGTGCCCAATTCTCTGGATTTCCTGGGTGCAAGGAAATCAGGGAAAATTCGGTTACTTTTTTGTCCTCTTGTTTTTTTTTTCTCAAGGCTTACTTCCACACCCCCCCCCCCCTTAAGGGGACTTCCAGTCCCAGAAAAAAAAAAGGGGGGGGTCAAAATTCATCAATTCCAGGGAATTTGCCTTTGGGCTGTCTTTTACAAAATTGGGAAAAATTTAACTGCTCAAAAGACCTTAAAGAGCAAAAGTTGGTATTTTTCTGCAACACACTTTGGCCTCAGGATCAGCTGGAGGACAACAAAGTGTGGCCCATGATTGGGACCTTACAAAGTGATATCCTTTTACAATTACAATTATATTGCCTCCCATAGGGAAAATGGATAGAAATACCTTACATAAGGGCCTTTGTAGAACTCTCTCAGGACCCCATTTTCAGGACAGATTGTAAGATGCTTGTAGCTAGAGCCATCCCACAAAAGGGAAATGCGGGTGAATTGGATGTTTTGGATGACCCCCCTGTTTATGGCTCCTAGGATCTTGACCTTACCTCCTTCTCTACCTCCGTTACCGCCATTCCAACCCCCTCCACACCCAGTCCTCCTCCAGCTCCCCAACCTCCTACTGCTCCCCCACGCCCCTAAGCCACCTCTACCCCAACCTTTCCTTTACCCCAACCCCCCCAATGCCTGCCTCATTTGCCTATCCTGTATGTCCTCCCATGCCTCCCTCCATCTCGATAACCCCCCATCAGTTCCCAGCCACTGGGTTTGCTGCGGTGCCTCCTTCTGCAGCTCCTCTTGCTGGGGCAACATTCGCTCAGGCCTTAGGTCCCGCTCCCGTGGCACTCTCTGGGGCACCCCCCCCCCCTTTGATCCCTACTGTTGCTCAGGCACCAGCAGATCTTTCCTCCTGCCAGCCAAATCCCCTGGCCCCGCAGCCTAATCCAGTTCAGCAGGCATTCCCTAGCCCCTCCCTCACAAGAAGTGGGACTTCCTATCTTCCTCCACAAGCCCCTGTCCCCATTGGGCCCTCTGGGCTGTTTCCCTTGAGAGAGGTACCCACCCAACCCAGTGGGACAATCAGGGTACAGGTTCCGTTCTCTCTCTTGGATCTCACCCAGATTAAAGAGAAACCGGGGAGATACTCGGAAGACCCCACTAGGTTCACTGAGGGTTTTAGGGACATATCCCTACAATTTGAACTTTCTTGGAATGATTTACATATTCTTTTTTCTACCTGCTGTACAGCTGAAGAAAAGAGGAGAATCTGGGAACAAGCTCAGAAGTATGGAGATAGTTTGGCGAGTAACGACTCCACGAAATACCCCCCTGGAACAGTGGCTCTTCCCTCCACTGATCCAGGATGGGATTATCAGAAGAGTGAGGATAGGGGAAAAAGGAATCATATGGTATTTTGTTTACTAGGGGGCCTAAAAACCGCATTTAAAAAGCAGGTAAATTTTCAAAAGATTAAAGAGATTACTGAGGGAGAACAGGAAAACCCTGCTCTTTTCCAAGACAGGCTGATAGAGGCCATTAAAAAATACACGAATTTAGATCCTGACTCTGTGGAAGGGGCAACGATCCTTAGTATGTATTTGATTAATCAGTCTGCCCCAGATGTTAGGAGGAAACTACAGAAATTGGCAATGGGACCCCAAACGCCTCAGGCCCAATTACTGGAGACAGCTTTTGGAGTCTTCAACAACAGAGACTTGGTCAAAGCAGAGGAAAAAGAACGGAAAGCCAGAGCTAGGGACAGAGAACATGCTCAGTTATTGGCTGCTGCCATAGCCAGGAAAGGACCTGAGGGTATTCCTGGTAACTCGGGTAATGGTGGATCCTGCTTTCGATGCCACAAGGAGGTGCACTGGTCCAAGGAATGCCCCTCTAGGGCGCTCCCCCAGAGGAAGCTTCCAGGACTGACGCCTCCAGGACGGTGCCCAATATGTGACCAAGAGGGACGTTGGAGGAAGGACTATCCTCAAGGCTGGAAAAGTGGTGGAGCCTCCCCCCAGTACCCTGTCCTCCAGTCCTCTCAGGACTCGGAATGACGGGACAACCCGGGGCTTGGCAGCGCTCCCACTTTCTCCATCTCCCTTGCTGAGCCCTGGGTGGACATGGATGTTGGAGGTAAGATGACCCGATTTATGACTGATACAGGGGCAACGTTCTCTGTTCTAACTAATTACTCTGGCCCTACTTGCCCCTCCACCTGTCGGGTTGCGGGGATAGAAGGGAAAACTAAGGGATGTCGAGAGACATACCCCCTTCCCCTGCTTGTTTGAGGATCTCTTGTTTGAACATTCTTTTCTTATAATCTCCTCTTGTCCCACCCCTTTGTTGGGAAGGGACCTGATGGTGAAATTGGGAAGCCAGTTTTCTCTAGTCAAGCCTCCAATTTCCCTGTTTCCTCCTCTGGTTACCAGACCTTCCCATGTTCCCTTGAATGTGTGGGAGACAGTTAAGCCAATTGTTTGGGACCAGGGAATTCCCGGGAAAGCTACTCATGCCACCCCAGGTGTTGTTCGCCTTAAGAATCCCAATGTATTTCCCCATCGCCGTCAATATCACGTTAAGCCTGAGGCCAGGGAAGGACTACAACCTTTAATTGAAAAATTCCTGAAGTACAAAATTCTTGTCCCCTGTCAATCTCCACGCAACACTCCTATCCTTCCGGTAAAAAAGCCTAATGGAAAATACCGGATGGTCCAAGACCTCAGAGCTGTCAATGAAGCTGTTATCCCATTGCACCCCATAGTCCCCAAACCATATACTATACTCACTCAAATCCCTGGAGATACCCAATGGTTCTCTACTCTGGACCTCAAAGATGCTTTTTTTTGGTATACCTCTCCACGTAGATTCGCAGTTCATTTTTGCCTTCGAATGGACCCTTCCTGGGGAATTAATTCCATGCCAGCTAACGTGGATGGTCTTGCCCTAAGGATTTCGAGACAGCCCTCACCTATTTGGCCAGGCTTTGGGAAGGGATTTAAGAGACCTGGAACTAACAGATAGTAGCCTCCTCCAGTACGTGGATGATATCTTAATCTGTAGCCCCACCCGGGAGGCTTCTCTGACTGCTGCCATAGAGACTCTTGATTTCTTAGGCACTTGAGGTTACATTATAGGGTCTCTTTGAACAAAGTCCAGATAGCCTGCCAGTCTGTAAAGTATCTAGGCCATGAACTCACACCCACTTCTCGCTCCTTAACCTCTGAGAGGAAAAAGACAATTCTGTCTATCCCTGTGCCAGTCACCAAGAAACAACTTGGAGCGTTTCTAGGTATGGCTGGTTTTTGTGGACTCTGGATTCCTAATTTTGGCCTTATTGCTAAGCCCCTCTATGACTCTACTCAAGGCCCAGACCTACTCCCTCTAGAATGGGGTCCCGATCAGGCTACAGCTTTTGAGACTCTGAAGACTAGATTCACCCCTACTCGAGCATTAGCCCTACCAAATCTAGAAAAACCTTTCACTCTGTATGTTGATGAGAGGCTGGGACAGGCTTTGGAAGTTTTAACTCAGTCTTTAGGACCCGACCCCAGACCAGTGGCCTATTTTTCCAAACAATTAGACTCAGTGGCACCTGGATGGCCTGCATGCCTCCGGGCAGTAGCTGCTACAGTTATTCTAATTGAAGAAGCTTCTAAACTCACTCTTGGCCAGCCCTTGGAAGTTTTCATTCCCCACCGACTTCAGAGCATCCTGGAAGCAAAAGGTCACCAGTGGCTGACTAGTGGCAGGCTCACTAAATATCAAGCTCTGCTCTTAGGCACCCCTGACCTAATCCTTCCAGTATGCCGCACACTCAACCCAGCAACCCTCCTACCAGATAGTGTCCCCTCAGAAACCTTGGTTCATGATTGTGAGGAAACCTTGGACTGCGTCTATGCTAGTCGGTCTGATTTGAAGGATTCTCCTCTCTTGAACCCTGAAGCAGAGTGGTACGCAGATGGTTCCAGCTTGATTGAACAAGGGGTTAGGAGAGCAGGGTATGCAGTAGTCAGCCTCTACCCAACCATAGAGGCCAAGCCTCTGCCACTCACTAGAGCCCTAGAGCTAGGTGAAAATAAAAGAATAAATATCTTTACTGACTCAAAATATGCTTCCCATATTCCACATGCCCATGGAGCAATTTGGAAAGAAAGGGGATATCTAACAGCGAAGAATTTCCCTATCAAACATGCTCAGGAGATTTCAAATCTCCTGCAAGCTGCTGAAAAGCCATCTCAGATAGCTGTCTTTTGCAAAGGTCACCAAAAGGGGGAAACAGATCAGGCTACGGGAAATCGCCTGGCAGACGCTGCAGCTAAGAATGCTGCCCGTCAGTTGGCTCTACTGGCTCCTCTACTCCCACAACTCCCTGATTCCTTTACACCTTTCCTACGGCCCCCAGGAACAAGCTTTGGCTAAGGAGAGGGGATATTCTCTCTCCTCCTCTGGGTGGTTTCAGACACCCTCAGGCCAACTGTTTATTCCAGGAGGAAGCCAGTGGAAACTTCTTTTTGTTCTTCATCAGGCCACATACTTGGGAAAAAATGCCCTTCAGTCTCTAGGAAAGCCTATTTTTACTGGCTGCAAGTTGGGAGAAAACAATCCGACAAGTCTGTCGGGCTTGCCCAACTTGTGCCCAGGTAAATCCTGAAGGGGCAGTCAGACCTCCCCCCTCTTTTAAAACCTGTCCAGAGGCGGGGTACTTATCCAGGTGAAGACTGGCAGATAGACTTTACCCACATGCCTCCATGTAGGGGTTTCAAATTGCTTTTGGTTTTTGTTGATACCTTTGCTAATTGGGTACAAGCTTCTCCCTGCACAACCGAAAAGGCTCAAGAGGTGCCAAAATTCCCATTAAAGGACATTATACCTCGATCTGGCTTGCCTAGCTCCTTGCAGAGTGACAACAGTCCAGCCTTTATGTCACAGATAACCCAGTGTGAGGCAAAGACTCTTAAAATCACTTACCACCTTCATTCAGCCTGGAACCCAAAATCTTCAGGTAAAGTTGAAAAAATGAATCACACTCTCAAACGGGTCCTTACTAAACTGTGCATGGAAACCTGGGAAGATTGGATCAAGAATCTCCCAAGTGGACTGCTTAGGGTCCGAATCACACCCAGAGACAGAATTAAGCTTAGCCCCTTTGAACTTCTATATGGGAGGCCTTTTCTAACCTCAAACATCCTTGCAGATTCTGAACAGCACCCTGATCACTGTTTAAAAGGGATAGAATGGAATGTAACTGATCACTGTTTAACAATGAATGTACGAAGATAAGAAATGATGTCAGGATAAAATATTGGATAAGCAGCTAGGTATATAATTCTCGAACTTTGAAGTGTTACATATTGTACTATAGCATTTTTAAGTGGTTCTGAGGTAGGATAAAGCAACTTTGTGTGAATGTTCAGAAATACCTGTTTTCCCTGGCAGTACATTCTACTAAGATACAAGTGAGTTCTAATTGATCTCAGGTCAGTTTACTACAGTGCACATCCTTAGCCTGAGGCAGTTTTCCTCTCTTCCCCTGCCTTTTTTTATTGCTTTTTTTGGGGTGGGGTGGGGGTTGGGGGAGAGGGGGGGAAACTACAGCCTGATTCTGGAATTCCATATGAACGTGTGAGTAGGCTTACTACTTTTATTATATTATTTTACTCTGTTATCCACATTTTGTTAGACAATGATACATGCATATAGATACATAAATATATGTGTGTGTGTGTATTATATATATATATATATATACATAATATACACAATAAATATATATATATATATATATACATATATATATAAAAATATATAGGAAGTCCCTACTATTTATCATGCATTGTGTTACTTAAATTTCAGTAGGTTAGTCCCTGCCCCTGGGGAGTATAGGGTCTATTATTAGAGGAATGAGAAAAATGCATGAATTACTAGAATGGGAGGGGGTAGGAGAGAAATGCTGATAACAGCAATGAGCATGTGGTTTATGGGAATACAGAATAAGCTACTCTCCCTAGGTGAGTCTGGAGTCTAGACTGACTTCATTAAAGGGTTTCTTCTGTGAAGTTTGGATTCGGTCCAAGGGCTGCACTTGAGGGCCACGTGTGGCCCTGGAGGCCTCAAGTTCCCCACCCCTTGTCTAGAGAAACCATCTCTCCTTTCAGCCCCTGGAACACAACAGTAGCAGACCTGAGCAGCCGAAAACAAGGTGTACCATCTGTTTCAGGATGCCCTAGAAAGACAGATTTTTCATGGGTAGTTTCCCTTGCTTGTTTACAACCTGTTCACTTGGTAGAAACAATGCTACCCCAGGAATTCTATCTCCAGTAGTCTATCACCTCAGATATTATTCTGAGAAAAGACTCACAAGCTTCACCAACCTGCCACAGGGATACATGACAGTAAAAACCCCCTACACCCCTGTCTAGAGTTGCTTGGGGGCCTGAGAGTTTGAACGACTTGCTTAGGGTCTTCATAGAAGGACTTGATTCCATGTCTTCTTGATCTTTCCCCACAAAAGGATGGATCGCTTGCTAACAAATGGCAGCACCTGGGAGAGGTGGAGGTGGAGGTGGGGGTGGGGGTGGATGGGAGGGATGTATCCAAATAAGAATTCCCAAACCAAAATATTCTTAAAATTTACTTGGTTATATAGATTATATATCAGACCACCAATTATATTCTCCCCTCTCCTATAGAAAGGAATCTTTCACAAAATGCTTAGCATAATGCCCAGTCCTTAACTGATATTTAACATCTACCTGTTTAGAATTTTTCCCTACTCACCCATGTACCCACATTGAGTTTCCGTCTATACAGTTTGAAGATTTCAGCCAAATTTAAACATCCACTAAAAAGCTTCAACGTAAGGAAATCGTGCAGACACCTGAGAAACTTTTGGTTAATTCTGAGGCAGAGGCACACGTCAGATTTTTTGCTGTTTTTGTTTAGTTTTAAGACACCTTCTGAATTGAATCTGGTGATTGTAAATGCAGAAGTTGGGATTTTAGAACAGGGAACAGTAAGAGAGTAAGTCTTGTTTGTTTTCCAGTTTTATATAATTGAAGGAAATACTAAATTTTGGTTAGAAGTGAGTGAAAATAAAGATTCTTTTTTCCCCATCCGAATTCACGTAGCCCTTCAAATCTGCTATCCACAGACCCTCTGTGGGCCTGTGGTGGAATGGATGCCAGGTTAAGGACCCCTAGACCAGATCTAAAAATCTTAGAAACACTGAATTATCATAAGTTTTAGTGACTATTTTGAGGAAGGTATAGTCATCATGTAATCAAGAGTTAAGCTTCAGGTGGGAGCTAGGTAACATAGTGGATAAAGTGTCAGGCCTGCAGTCAGGAAGCCTCCCTCCTGCCTCCCTCCTCCCTCCCTCCCCCCTCCGAGTTCATGAGTTCACACACCTGGCCTCAGACACTAGAGCTCTATGAGGCTAGGCAAGTCACTTAACCCTTTTTGCCTCTTGCTCACCTATAAAATGAGTTAGAGAAAGAAATGGCATACCACGCCAGTACCTATGCCAAGAAAACCCCAAAAGGAGTCATAACAAGTCGGGCATAACTGAAAAACGACTCAACAAAATACTTCAGGATGATCAATCTGGCAGCCAGGTGTGTGGAGCGGGTTGAAAAGAAGAGAGAGTAGATAGAGCAATTCCAACATTCCAGGAAAGAGGTTAATTAGGACCAGAATTGGGGTGGTAGCCGTAAGGATAAAAAAATCAGTTGTAAAGGTGTTGGCCAGATAACTAAATGGTGAAGTGGAGAGTGGGACTCTTCCTGAATTCACATCTGGCCTCAAACATTTTACTAACTAGCTGTGTGAATCTGGGGAAGTGACTTAACCCTGTTTGCTTCAGTTTCCTTATCTGTAAAATGAAGTGGAGACAGAAATGACAAACCACTGCCGGATCTTTGCCAAGAAAACCCCAAATGAGGATATGAAGAGTGGGACACTCCTGAAACAACTAAAAAAACAATTAAGAAAATCACCTGAGTTAAGCTGATTTGATTAAGAAGCTTGAGAAGGTTAGGGAAGCAGTGAGGGAGATTTAGAGCTCAACTGGAAGATTAATAAAAATAGGGAATTTTGAAAGAGGTTGGGAGCAAAATGAATTGATTTTGAGAAAAATTAACTTTGACAGTCAGTATAACATAGAGAATAGAAAGCTGACCTGGGAAGGGGGACATCTGGTTTCAAATTCTACCTCTGACAGAACTTGACCTTGGGCAAGTCACTTAACTTCCAATTGCCCAGATGACTTTCTAAGACTAGGTTTTAGAACAATCACTATCTGCGTTGTTTATGACAATTCTTTACTAGGATCTCCCTCCACCTATGAAATTCCGAGTCTGACCCAAGAAAAAGTAAGTACAGGGAAGAACCTTGGATCATCAACAGAGCTAGGAGGACCAAAGAAACCCAATAAAGATGGAGGGAGAAGCTTCCACAGAGAGTTAAGAAGAGGATGAGGAGAATGATAAATTGCAGAGAAGTCAAGGGAAGTGAGAAGAACAAGAAGCAATAAAAATAAAAAGAAGCTAGTTAGTAAAATGTTTGAGGCCAGATGTGAATTCAGGAACAAGAAGCATGAGAGTAAAAGGGAGGAAAAAAAGCAAAGCTGTTGTATTTGCTGTATGCGTTATTTGAATCTGATGACTTTAATAAAATATCAGCAAAGTAGGGGGGGCAGAAACAGATTTCCAAAGTATTAGGGGTACACGAGCCATGTTAAGTAGGGGCAATGAAGGCAGACTATTTTCAAGGAGTTTGTCTATTAAGGGAAAGGGATATTTGTAACAGGGTAGGAGGTTATTTTGTTTTGTTTTTAAGTACTGGAGACATGAGTACATTTTGTAGCCAAAAGAAGGAGCCAGTAGAGAGGAAAGTTTGGAAAATACGCAGTGGGAAAGAAGAATAATCTATGATTTGATTGAGGGGGATAGAAATAAGAGAAAGAATGAGGACATTTTTGTACGCCTTATCTCCCTGCCACGAGATTGCAAGTTGTTACAATCTCTCACAGTTTTTCCTTTGCATTACTAGAGTTCAAGCTTTCCTTCAAAAACAATTTATTTTGAAGGGGAGAGGAAGGAATTTCAGCAAACTCAACGTTTAGTGGCCTAATTAATTAGGTGGTCACTTGTAAAGTGAAGGGGCTTGCTTGAGGAAGAGTAGCCACCCTTGGGAGTAATACGGAGCTCTAACTAAAGAGGAACAAAGATGAATATCCTCATTGGGCTCTAAGTGCTTTTTAGCAGCGAGCATCGAATGGCGACAGAGACAATTTGAGACTTGTTTGTTTGTTTTTTCTCCAGCCTGGAATAGGAAAGTGAGATTTATCTAGGAACAAGATTTGTGGATATATAGGTATAAAGGGTGAGGAATTCTAGGATATTGGCACGAGTGTAGGCAGAAGAATGAAACCAGAAACAAGCTAACGGACTGAGAGACTAAGCAGAGGCCAAAGAGGACTGGAGGCCACTCTTACTGATGTGGTGTGTCTGTCTGTGTTTGGGTCAAGTGGAGTAGAGATGAAGTCACTATAAAATAACAGAAGTTACCAACATGAGTGTTGGTCACTGAGGTTGATGACAAACAGTGGAGTATGGCAGAAGGTGGTGACCAGGTTGAAGGAGGAGATGTAGTATAAGGGAATAGGTCTTAAAAGGAGAAACATTTGGATGTGGATGGAATAATAGGTGAGGAGCAAGAATTCTATCAACCTTTCTGCCTTATCCTTTGAGGAGAGCTGGAGGAAGTTGTCTCCATTTGGAAAATTAATTGTTTAAGGTTTTCCTTGCAAAAGACAGATTTTATGTTGACTTTACACAATGTATAATGTAGTTTCTGAAACAGGTGAATCAGACTGCGCTTATGAATAAAACTCTCTATAGCTTTCCAAATATAACCCTATGTAGTATTTAGATCACATTTTAGTGTTTATTAGCTAAAAATGTAGGATTAGTTTAATTACAGAATAATGACACCAAGATACCAGATCTTTTGGGGTTTTACATTTCTGATTCTTATAATGGGGTATCACTTTCTCGTGTTAATGTTCAACATGATCTGTTCCAAGATTAGAACGTGCTTTATTTTTTTGTTTGTAACTTAAGATCAGAACTCTTATTTAGAATAGTTCAGTTGACAGAGAAAAAAAACTTATTAAAGAAATACTTTTTCACTTCTTTGACTCTTTTATAGAAAATAATTGTTAGAAGTGAGATCTTATTTAGGTTTTAAGTGAATTTACTGGGGGAAAAACCAAATCACTATGAAACAGTTACTGTGGGGTTATTTTTAGAGGTATGAGCAGTGTTTTAAGATCATTTGAATAAACAGGTAAACTTCACTGACCAGTTACCTACAGCTGATGGGCTCCAGTAAGAGGGGAACCACTTCTCACTCCATTGAAATAATTCTGAAGTGTGAATTGGTCCTGTAGTACTGTGTCATAAAATGTACAGAAATGGAAAAGAAGTGAATTACAAAATAACGTGTTCCTTGTCTTAAATATCCTACAGCTTTTTTCTACTTGTAAAAATTGCCCAGTGTCAGGCAAGTTAATTTGTTTTAATCTCATTGTTCAGAGCTGTGTGCGTGTATCGCTACTTTTGGGTTTATAGACATTCCCCATATTCTGAAGAAGTGACCTAAGAATGTGCTGAACCCAAGTTGCACGCTGCAGTCTAACTCCTCTGCTCACTTTGGACACTTGCCAGACCATTCTGCAGCTAAGACAGGGAGCTGTTTGAGCCCCACACCTCTTCCCTACCTTCTTTCTTTCTTTCCTAAGGATTATAGGTACGCTGTGCTCCTCTCATCCTATCCATCTAATTCTTGCCCCTCCCCCACTAATTACAGTTAATGTCCATTTCAAAAAATTTTAATTCAAACATCTGTTCAGTCCCTACTGCGTTCAAAACACTGTGCTCTACATTGAGGGAGCTATGAGATTGGACTCCTCATTTTAAGGAGTTTAGAACCTAGTAGGGAAGATAAGGGATACGTAACAGTTATGTAGTACAAATAGAATATAGCAATTGCTGGAAAGGTGTGTAGTACTCTAAGAGTTTGAGGAGGGACATACCATTACCTCAGACTGATGGGGGAGAGAGATTAGGAAAAACTTCATGGAGCAGGCAGGTAGCATTTGAGTGAGACAGAATTTCAATATGCATTGAGGAGAGAGCACATTCTAGAAAAAGGGAAAGTCAATAGTAAAAGCATGGAAATGAAAGAGTATATTGTGTGTGTGGAACTGATGGGGTTCAGACTCTGGGAGCCTCCTTGAGCTCCCCTTGAATCTTCCCACTTAATCGGGGCTTTCTTACTCAAATCTAATCTTCCCATTTGTTCCAGCAGTCTCAGGAAGCCCATGGGCTTCTCGTTATTACTGTGCTCAGGTCTCTGTTGCACTCCCCACCTTTGATCCCATCCAAACCCCATTCCCCAGGCTACTGACCACTCCCATCAAGATCCTCCCTAGAGTCTATCTGTATTCACCCTAGGGTACTGTTCATTTCCAACTACTGCCCCTCTCAAGACCTCCGGATTACCCCACCTGCTTTCCACCAAGCCCTCCACTGTCTGTTATCTCCTGATTGCCTCCAGCTGTTTCCAACCCTTGACCAGTCATCCCCTCCTTGGACTTCTCCTCCAGACCCTCCCTAAACCCGTCCTCCCATCAGCCTAGACTACCAGACCACCCCCAGATCCCTCCCATAGTCTTTTCTGTATTTAAGTTCCATCTGGCCTCCATGAAGGCACTCAGATTCAATCCAGCTCAGGCTCTGTCTGGCTGAGATTCTATCTGGTCCACTTGTGAATACAAGCGTTACAAGTGCTTAGGCTCCTTGAGAGTCAACGCAGTACGAGGAATCTTTAATAAACGACTTTTCTTTGGCTTAAGAAGACTTGAGTTGAATTCATTCCAGCAGGACCCAGCATGTTGGTATTTTTTTGGGGTGCCCAGCACCCTGAAACTCATCACAGGGACCCCCAAAGAAAAGCAGGCACAGAGGCCCACCTGCTCACCTCCCCCAGCATCCCACAGGGGAGGGGAAGGAACACCAGGGTAAACCAAGGTGCAGGGGGTACAACACAGGGTAAAAAGTCTGCTCATGCTGACCAAGGTGCCTTTTCTTTTAGTTTTGGAGACCAAATTTCCTACTAAGCTTGTTCTGTTTAGAAATCCCCTTCACAAACTACTTTTCTAGATTATATTGAGGTCAGGCTGTGTTACAATGGAACACTAGCTGCTTTTCCTTAAGATCTCCTCCCCGAATTCCCCTCCCAGCAGTCTCTTGCCACTTTTCCCAGTGTCCCAGGGAAGAGGGGAGAAAAAATTGCGACCAACCCAGTGCAAGGGCATCCCCTTATCCGAGGGCCCACAGTTCGACTGACCACCCAGAAATCAATGTGTCTGGGCACTCCAGGGGTCTCACTGCTAGAGAGAAGTAGGAGTAGAAAAAGGTCTGGGGAAGAGGATAATAAAAAGGGTGCTTACCTCTTTTCCCAGTGGCTAGGAGAAGATTATCGGAGTCCAGTTAATATTATGTTGAAGAGAGAGATGGGAGAGCTAGTTCCCAATGTGAGTGAATTCACTTAGACCTTCTCTGTAGCCACTGGGAGTTTTATGGAGGCAAAAGCAGCAGGCCTGAGACTCAGCAAGGAGTTAAACAAGAGCAATGGGACAGGGAAAGGACCAGGCTTATACAGGATGATTTTAGGGTTTTCTTACGTGTATTGGAGATCTAGGGTGGGTCAGGCAAGACAAAGACACAGGGTGAGGACTATGAATGTGGCAAGATAAGGAAGTCCCACCCCTCAGGATGAGGAGTGGACAGGGAATTTTAGGTTGCAGAATAAGGGGAAGTTGTGGTAAGGGGAGACTTTAGGGCACCAAGGGCTTCACAAGGTCAATATCATTTTAACTCTTAGGGCACTGTTTCTATCCACATCAAAACCAAGACCTCTGCATAATTAGCAAGTCTCCTTTCATAAATATGCTTTTGTAAATGCTTGATTTATACCAAAGCAATTTTAACTAAAACTTCCATCTCGATAGGAGACATAGACTTTTTAACATAGTTACTAGATCCTTAGATGAAGTGGAATTTTTCAAGGATTCTCATTTTCTCAATAGGTATTCTACAGCACAGAAACTCTTACACGGAATTCGTAATAGCTTCTTAAGCCATTTGTCTTTTTTTAAGCAATGCAATTCTTAATGTGTGGGAAGACCCCTTTAATAAATGAGAGTCTTGACCAAAGGAGTAAAAAGGAAAGCTATTCCTTCAGCTTTCTCGAGAAAGGGCACAGCTGCCTGTGCTCAAGATGGTGATGGCTGAGGAGGACGAGGGTGTGCCCTGCACAGCAGTTTTTATAGACTGTTGACCTGAAAGTTTGGTTAGGAAATAAGCAACAGGCTAAATGCGTACATTTTTATTCCCCTTTCAGTTAAGGGTACATGAATTACTGAGCCAGAGTTAATTTCTGACTGGCTAATACCAAAATGACCAGGCTTAAATACACTTTACCATGAGAAAGGAACTTTCTGAGTTGAATAAGTTGTTAGTTCGGTGAGACAAGACAGTTCACAAAGTAGTGTTAGCTGGAATTTATGATTCCAGGATGTGTGTATTTATTCTGTATAGCATATGTCTCTGTGACGCAAGATAAGGAAAAAAATCCCACCACTCTGGTTGCGGGCATCCTACCATAGACAGGTCTTTGAAATTGCTGATACAGGAAAGGGCATTTTTAACAGAGTTGAAAAATTTCCATTGAAATTACGACCCAAGATATCTGTTTTCTTGACCATTAACATGCCCTAAGATATGGAAAACATCCCATTGTTCAGGATAGCGTCTTGGGTTAAGGGCCTCATAAGGAATGCCAAATCAGCCCCATCTGGCTTTGTTGACATAGGAAGAGGTATTCTCCGAGTTTACTTCAGAGAACAAAGAGACTGTTAGGTCCAGGCTCTTCTTCCCTCAAACTCTGGCCCTTATTAAAGTCCAAAATTTACGTTAAATGATAATCAAAACCCTGGGCACAATACCCCCACCGTAACCCCCTTCCTCTTAGCCCTTGGGTTGAGCCTTGAGGATACAATCTATCCATGGAAAACCTACCCCAGCAAGTAGGAGTAAGTGTACCAGAGTAAGTTTTAGGAAAGGGAGGGTAAGGGAGTGAGCCCCTTCTGTTCAAGGACTGTCACGTAATGTCTAGGAAAGGAAATAAAGGCGTACGTAAAGGCAGTCCCTATCAAGGACTATCTCTTGCACAAAAAAGAATTTTAAGAAAGAAAAAGAACCCAGAATCTCTATCGTTTGTTTTGTCAGGGCTGGGTGAGACAAACCAGACGGACACAAGGTGCCCCTGAGAGGTTTTCACTAAATATACCTATTCTACTCCCTGAGAGGTCTTTACTAAATATACCTCTTCCATCCACTAATATAACAACATTTAGATAAGATTGCTTTTCCAACACTATACCTTATTCTATATTTAAAACTTGAAGTAACCCATTATCAAATCAGGTGAACGCATTTCATTCATCTCATGCCCAACACATGGAAACTATTACCCTGAACCACTATATGCATTTTCATAATAGCCAGTATTTTAAATGGAAAGTCTACCATTATAGCAAGCATCAGTAGCGTTATCGCTAGGCTCATTTATAACCAAATATAACTTTCAAATTATCAAATTTCTATCACATCTTTTTAAAAGCCCAATCCATATATAATAAAATCCAAATGTAAAGATGGCTTCATCACCATTTCTACCTCAAAGAGAACTTTAGAAATAAAATACAATTTAGAAACACAAACAATAACTACAGATATCAATTGCATTTCCAGAAATTATTGATCTTTATTACTTTTGGCATTTAAAACCCATTTGAAACTTATTAGGTACGGAATAATTACCTTAGAATGCAGTCCTTATGTACATAAATGTCAAATAATACTATGTAAATGCTTTAATTACATTCATATAATATATATTATGTCTAATTTGAATAACCTATTTCTTTAAAAAGTCTAAAAGTTTGAAATTATGTCAGTTTAAAATGTGCTAAGTTAATATTTTAACCCTTGCCTTTGGCACAGGCAAGAGATGTAAAGAATTGAAACAAAAGAACATCTGCAGCTTCATAATTAATTGAACAGTAATAATTGCAAATCCCAATAAGCAATATCTTTACCATAGTCCATACCCACCTTTAAGTTTCATAAAACTTTCTATAACTTTGTCTATTGTTTTTCTCATCAGGCTACAAACTTTCACTTTTTACCTTCTGACCTGGCACTCTTTCCCCAGATCTGTTGAAGTAAGATGGGGGAAGGGAGTCGCTAAGAGCCTTTGGTCCTAAGGGCACAAGGGCTAACTGCTTTCCCACACAAATTTTTCCATTTTTTTTCTTTCAGATTTTCTCTCTTTCCCAATCTTTACTCAGACCACCCCTGCCCTCCTTTACATTTGTTAAATGCCTGTCAATTTACATACCAGGAAGAGTCACATTTCTCCTCCAATCTTGACAATGAGCTTTTTATAATGCATTTTAAGCAGACCCCTAAATCCGAAAGCAATCTATTATACAAACTTTAGTTTTGAGATTAAATTAAACCTGAATTCAGAACTCAGTTTTCCACTCCAGGCTACCTGCTTGAGACATCTTTTTTCCTCCCGAGTCTTCCACTAACTTCTGGCAGAGTTTCTTCCTGCTTTTAATAAATTCCAATCGATCTTAAGCTTTCAATTAAGTGACACATTTCACTTTTTACATTTCCAGATACAACCAGAATGAGTTCATTCACCTTTTCATCGTATCCCATCAAAGAAAACCCCCTCTTTTAGGTGAGGCAGGAAATGTCCAAATACTGGTCAGCCTGCCCCTCCCCAGTCTGAGGGGGAAAAGATTTACCCATCTCCTTACCTTCCTTTCACATTCAAAACTTGGTCAGAGTTTAGAATGCAGATAAAGAAAGAAAGAAAGATTTTTTTGAACAACTTTTAAAAGGTTTTCAAACTCTGTTAATACTGTTCGTGCAAACAGACCAAGCAAAATACCTTTCTTTCTCTCTCCTTTCTACACGCTTCAACTTTCTTGTCTTTCCCTCTGGTGGCCTTTGATTAAAGCCACTTTAAAACTACAGACACCTTATTTCTTTCTAGTTCTGACCTGACACTTCTCCTACAGTCTTCACCTTTCCTTTACCCATCAGATAAGCTAAACAGTAAAATATTTTTCTCTCTCTAGTCCACTTTCTCCTCTGGAACTGCTCCGGGGTGGGGAGAAGTGGAAGAAGGGGAAAGGTAAAAAGAAAGCGGCATTCCTTGCTGTCTGGCTGCATTTTAAACCTTACACCACCAACATGAAACACGTCACAAAGACACAGGCATACCCAGAACAGATGGAGAAATACAGATCCTCTCTCTCCCTCGCTTTCTCTCTGAATAAACCGATTTAGATTAAGATTAGACTGGTCAAAATTCAAACTTCATATACCAATTTCAAAAGGATCCTTCCCGAATCTAGATTCACTTAATTTTTCTGTCTCCTCCCTTTCCTTCCCTCCTCCCTTCCCTCCCTTCCTTCTCTCAGGAGCAAACAAGGGAGGAATAAGGGGAGGGTTTTAACCAGTATTCGTCCCCGGGGCTCTTTCGGACAAACACCCTGAGGATTTCATTCTCCTGCTCCCAAATCTTTCTCAGAGCTCCCATTTCCCATACTAGGCAAACCTTAACTTCTGATCCCAGAATTCGAGGCAAGACAAAGCAGTACTCAGGTCATGTATATTTCCCTACCAACCCGACTTACACTCCCTCTGTCCATTCGGTCTATTATTTTACCTGCGTTCCTTGGTTCACAAGGATTCTAAAGAGTCCCTGGCAAGTTAGCAATCCGAAGAGGGGAAACTTACCTAAGGATGTTGGGGCCATTGAAAACTCATGCTGCTCCCCTCCATAGTGTATCCCTGCTTTCTGATGCTTGTGATGGGGTTCAGACTCTGGGAACTTCCTTGAGCTCCCCTGGAACCTCCTCACTTAACCTGGCTTTTCATACTGAAATTGAGCTCTCCCTGTATCTCCCCACTTAATCTGGCCTTTCTTACTCAAATCTAATCTTCCCATTTGTTCCAGCAGTCTCAGGAAGCCCATGGGTCTCCATTATTACCCGGGCTCAGGGCTCTGTTGCACTCCCCACCCTTGATCCCATCAAAACCCCATGCCCCAGGCTGCTGACCCCTCCCATCAAGATCTGTTTCTATTTCCATACTGCCCCTATCAAGATCTCTGGATTGCCCCACCTGCTTCCCACCTAGGCGCCCCCTACTCTGCCCCCTAGTCTGTCTCGTGATAGCCTCCAGGTGTTTCCAGCCTTTGACCCTCCTTGGGCTTCTCCTCAAGAACCTTCCTAAACCCCTTCTCGCATCACTGTGGACTACCACCCCGACTCCCCCCGCCCCCCCTATACTCTTTTCCGTATTTAAGAGAGAGAGAGAGAGAGAGAGAGAGGGGAGAGAGAGAGAGAGAGAGAGAGAGGGAGAGAGAGGGAGAGAGGGAGGGAGAGGGAGAGAGGGAGGGAGAGGGAGAGAGGGAGGGAGAGGGAGAGGGAGAGGGAGAGGGAGAGGGAGAGGGAGAGGGAGAGGGAGAGGGAGAGGGAGAGGGAGAGGGAGAGGGAGAGGGAGAGGGAGAGGGAGAGGGAGAGGGAGAGAGAGAGAGAGAGAGAGAGTTGACCTGAAAACTTGGTTAAAGAAAAGGCAATAGGCTAAATGCATACATTTTTGATTTACTTCATTAATTCGCTATTAAAGAAAATGGTAACATAATGCATCATGGAGCCAGAAAAATATTCTGGCTACCCAGTACTTCTGGCTTATATACATTTTACCCTGGTAAAGGAACTCTCCTAGATAAACACATTGTAAATTTGGTAGCATAATTAACAAAGTAGTGTCAGTTGGGTTTTATGATCCCAAGCTGTGGGAATCTACTTTCTGTAGAATGTCTCTGTGATGTGTAGGATAAAGAGAAAGTCTCACCACTCTGATGACATATTCTGTCCTAAACAGGCCTCTGAAGTTGTGGTATCTTAAACAGAGTTGACAAAGCTGAAGTTACAACCCAGGCCTTATCACTTAGATGCCAGAAGAAAGGTCTGGTAAGGAAGTCCCATTTGCTTGCTTGACATCAAAAGGCATTCTCTGAGTTTAACAAAGAAGACTACTAGGTCCAGGCTCTTCTTAATTCAAACTTTGGCCCTTATTCAAGTCTAAAATTTATATTAAATATCATATACGTATATATATATGTATATATACACGTGTGTACATATGTATATATACATGTGTGTGTATGTGTATATATACATAAAATGCCATCCTATGAATGGTTGTTGTTTTTCAAAATCTTCAGATTAAGGTATTGCATTTCTTGGATTAGATCTCATACTATAAAGAAGTAAATATTGACTGACCCCAAAATCCATTTGACCAGTTATCAGAGAGAAATTTTAAATGTGAAATAGTACTTTAGCATTGAAGATCTGGTAAGTAGGTAATATAGTTCTGAGTCATACAAATTTTTTTTTTTTTTTTTACCATTTATTGTATAAGGTGACTGGTATTTGTATAGCATTGTGAGGTGTACAGCGTGCTTTACACACATCCTCATTTGAGTCTCACAACACCATCTGAGGTAAAATAGAGATACTTTATCCCCATTTTACAGATGAGAAACTGAGTCCCAGAAAGCACAAACTAATAACATTGCATTGCTTTAATTTTATTTTTTACATCTAGACAATCTAGTGTAGTTTTTCTTTTATAACATTGTTTCACATCATTTGTTTAAATATTTATGGTAGTTTTAAATTACTATATAAGAATAATTTGGAAATATTTACCTTACAGTTAGAAACAAGAATAGAAGAACTCAATAAAGACATTAACATTTCCAAAGAAAAACTGTAACACAAGATATTGCAGCCAAATATATAGTTCAGCAATTACATAAAGAAATGGCTTTTCGAATGGAACAGGTAATTTCATGTCATAAATTGTTATAAATCTGATATCCTGGTGAGGATAGGCTTCTTAAGTAAATTAATCTCTTTAGGACAAGAGTATCAGTAGTACATAAGAAAAAAATTTAAGAAAGAATTCATTGATGTATTTAAATTGACCACTTGTTCTACACAATCAAACATATTACATTTTTGATGCCTACCTAAAGGATATTGTCTGCTTTATATAGATGAGCATTATTCTAAAGTGAAGCTTAGTCTGTCTTATTAGTTCTAGAGTTCTTGATATTATTTTGATTTTGCTTCATTTTGGAACTCTTATCTTTAAAAGTTCTAGTAAGTTATATACTCATAGGAGACAGGTAATTCCCTCCACACTTAACTCCAACTTAACTAGTAGGCTCCAGTTTCATCTTGAGCACTTCGTGTTGAGGAGTTCGAGGTCATCTGTTTTTAGCTTTAATTATTTGCATTTTCCTTATATTGTTGACCTGAAAATTTGGTTAAAGAAAAGACAACAGGTTAAATGCATACATTTTATTATTTAATTCATTCCCCATAAGTAACGATTATATAGTACTGTGGAGTCAGATACTTTCTGCCTGCTGATACAAAAATTGGCCAGGCTTAAATCTGTTTTAGCATGAAGAAGATGTTCTATGTCCTTCAGATTTATGGTCTCCATGAGTGATTAACTAGACCATTAGAAAGGAATTTCTTAATTGCATAGGTTGTAAGTACAATAAGATAACAGAGTTTGACAAAGTTTCCAATAGAAATTACCACCCAAGATGTCTGCGTTTTCTTTACCATTAACATGACATAACATAGCACATGTCCACAAAATATTAAGATATGGAAAACATCCCATTATTCAAGATAGTGTTGTAGGTTAAAGGTCTCCTAAGGAATGTTAAGTCAGCTCCATTTTCTCTGTTGACATAGCAAGAGGCATTCTCTGAGTTTGCTTCAGAGAACAAAGAATTTATATGAAATATTTTCAATATCAAACCAAAATCTGCCTGCCTGTAAGTACTATCCTTTGGATCTCCATGCATGAGATTCCATTTTTTTACAACAGTGCTTCAGAAATTTGAAGAGAGCTGCTTGGTCCTCCCTTTTCCTCTTTTTCCATGTTTCTTGTTCTATTATTTCAGTCATGTCTAACTCTTCATGACCTCATTTGGGGGTTTTCTTGGCAAAGATACTAGAGTAGTTTGCCTTTTTCTTCTCCAGTTCACTTTAAAATGAGGGAACTGAGGCAAACAGCATTGCCCAGCTATAGTAAGTTTCTGAGATCAGAGTTGAACTCAGGAAGATGTCTTCCTTACTCCAGCCCCGGAACGCTATCCCACTATACCGCCTAGCTGCTTCTTGTGTAACGTTGGTTTTAAACCCCTTACTATCTTGCTGTCCTTTGTGTTAGTAAGTTACACCTTCCTTTTCCAAGTGATAACAAGCCTGTTTGATAACCCACCCTTGTGTTTCCTTAGGAATGGACAATAAGATGGCTAGTGTAAACATTCTAGAAGCTGACTCAGAAAGAAAAAATATGTATATTTTTCTGTCCCTGTTCTTCTGGCACGTCTTCCATTCTCCATTATTTTTAGAGATTATTATCCATGGTTCCAGATGACATATACAAGCTTTCAGTACCTTAAGATGTAGTTTGTCTGAAAGTGGAGACTTGAACTCATTCTAAAACCACTGGATGCACTCTTATTATCTCATTTATTTTTGACATCAGTTTCATTTCCTTTTTCTTGTAGTTATTTAACTGTAGTTATATCAAAGATGAAAGCAGAATAGGAGTTAATAAATTTTCCTTTCCCTTTATCATTTAACCTTACATGATCTGTCTTAAGTAGTGGATGTCTGTATTTCTTTTTCTTTTTTCTCCTCTAGTTTATTTTTAAATAGTCTTAACCAAGTCCTTGGCACAGAATGTTAACCTTCCTGCAGCTTTTTTTGGGTGCTTGTTATCTATTTATGGTTTTGTTACATGTCTCTCAACACAGCTCCTTGTGCTTCTTGAGATGCTGTCTATCTGTTGACAGGATCATAGCGTTCTTAGATCATAAGCCTGATCTAAAAGTCCAAAAGCTATTCTTTTGAGATCATTTCTTAAGTTAGTTCTTCATTTGCCGTGTATTCCTTTCTTTTTTTTTTTAACCAAAGTAACAATCCTTGACTGAAAGAAAAGAGGCAGAACTACTTTGTATTCTGGAGTCCTTCAGTTTGCCAACATGGACTCACATTCCTGGAGGTCCAGTTTGTTTCTTGTTACTATATCATTCATTACTACTCGGGATAAAAGAAGTTGGCTTTCTTGGTTTGATTTGATCAGCATTATTAGAAGGCTTCCCATGACTATCAGTTGGAAATGCTAGGAAAATACCACATTTATATTGAACTATAATAGTTTTAATGTAATTCAGTCAGTAAACATTTATGAAGCACTTAGGATGTTCCAAGCACTGTGCTGAGCACTGAGAATACAAATAAAAAGGGAAGCTGGTCCCTTATTCCACGGATCCTACAGTCTAATGAGGGAAGACAGTACACAAAAAGTAAGCTGAAAACTGGTAGAGGGAAAAGGTACCAGGGGCTTGATGTTTCACAGAATCACCGCAAAGGAGAGCTGCTGATCTGGAAAGTTCTGATCTCAGCCCTCTATAATGGAAGGCTTTGGGAGGAATTTATTGCTCCATTCTCTAGCTTCCAGTCAAAGGGGAGAGGCAAGTGAGGGAGTTACAAAGGTGTTGAGTTTAAAAAAATGAGTCCATCAGCACAGTACTAAGATTTCAGATGATTAGAGTAACTCTATTATATTTATCTCAAATTCCACACGTGCAGGAGAAGTATGATGTTCCATGGAATCACCCAAGCAGAGGTGCTGATGGAAAATGGGGAATTACCATGTAGACAAGTCCTTCTTAGTGACACTTCACCAGGGAATACAAAGAGATCAGTAGCATATCTTCCTATCAAGTTTAGTTGTAGGGATTCCTGCCTGATTGTTCTGTGGAACGTGGGATGTTGTTTCTTTCTGCTGAAAAGCTCCAATAGCATAATTTCTACTTTTCTCTGCCCTGATTTTGATTCCTTTTTGGGTCTTACTTTTTTTTTTTCTGGCTGGATTCCTTCTTGACTGATTTCTTTCATCCTTTCTATCAATCCATAATCTTCTGTAACAAGCAGAAATGTAGATAGATATTCCTTTTCTTCCTCTGGCAAGTATTTATAAGCAGGTCATTGCCAAGGTAGGAAGACAGAGGAGCATATAATTTGGCACAACCCTGAAATAGTTCTTCAGTTCCAAAGTGTCTCCTAGAACTATGATTGAATTACTCTCCTTTGTGACTTCCCTGGTAAGCTATTTCATAATCTGTCAGGTGATGAATACCCCAAAATTGAGTAATATAGGATGTATATTTACTTTGGGAACGTTTGGTTACAGTGCATTTTCAGATGATTTATTTTTCCATTTACTTTGTTTTTATGGGTAGAGGTAGCTTTGAAATATGCTAGATACTTTGTGAAGGGGAAATCAGCATGAGATCATGACTGAAAGAATTTTCTATGGGTACTTGAAAATTATCATTATGCCAAATTATGCCATTATCCATCATTCAGCAAGCATTTATTAAGTGCCTACTATTTGTCAGATATGGTGCTAGACGCCGAGGCTAAAAAGAAGTGGAGCAGTACCTGTCTGTAAAGGGCTTAACATCGATGTCTTATGCCTTTTTAAAATTGTCTCTGAAAAGTAACCTAGAAATTAAGTGTTTTAGTATATTGTAACATGATGACTCCACTTGTAAAGATGATAGTGATCTAATACTTAATTTTTGAAAATTGGTCATTTTATTTACTCAGTTTGATTTGGCACATACCCTTTTTGATGACAGTGTAAGCAAATAAAAACCTAAAGAGTTACTATTACGTTTATCTCAAATTCCACATGTCCAAAATAGAACTTGTATCTCCCTAGCAGACCTACCCATCTATTAAACTTACTATTTCTGTCAGAGATACCATCATTCTTTCAGTCTCAGGTTTCTAAACGTAGTGCCACCTTCAGCTCCTCACTCTTCCTTCCTAACCACATCTCCAGTGAGTTGCCAGATTTTGCCACGTCTTCTTCACATAGCCACCACTTTTTTCAGATATCCACTTCTCACTTGGCTCATTGCAACAGCCTCTTTGTGTTTATTTTCTCCTGATTCCATTCTGTCCTTTACACATCTGCCAAATGTGGGTCTGACCATGTCAACTACCAATGGTTCTTCATTGTCTGTCCGATCAAATATGGAACTACTCTTTTAAACTCCTCCAGAACCTGGCCCCAAATCATCATTGGACATTACTGCCCATCTCCTGCTCAGCAAGCTATCCTTATCTCATTTTCCTTGTCTTTTTCCTGACCATACTCCAGGCTTACAATTGCTTTGCCTCCACTGATGAAACTTCAAAGAATCCTCCTCTTTCAGGATAAAACTCAAGCAGCCCCTTTTGCATGAATCATTTCTTGATCCCCATCCTCAACAGAGATAGTACCCTTCCTCCTGACTTTGTAAAGAACCACCTCCTAGTGATTCTTATTTTGCATTTACATAGTGTGGATACTTGTATACTTATTACCTCTCCCATTAGATTGTAAGCTCCTGGAGAGTAGGAGTTGTTTGTTTCTTTGAATCCCCCACTGCTCACAGTGCCTTGTACATACTAGGTGCTTCCTAAATGCTGGTGAATTGAGTGAGATAGATCTCTGATTCTTTTTCTTCATGTTATAAACATATATTTAGAACATTCACATGTTTCATTTACTAGTCATACTGAACTTTAAGTCATTGCTTCATTGTTTAAAGTATCCATTTTGAAGTGAAGGATAACACAATTTTTTAAGATTTTAAGCAAAATTGACTATAAAATACATGTACAAAATGTAAGTCCTAATTTCCTCAACTGAATTCCTCTATAAGATAAAAGATAATCCTGTAGAAAGAATTCTCAGATTGATTTTCATTTTTAGTTAAAAATGGAAAGAGTAGCCTGATATCCAGTGTTCTGAGGTTAAAATAAATTCAACATTTTCAGAACTTTGTCAGATTTTCTTAATTACATAGTTTCCCATCCACAATTCAATAAACCCAGTCTTCATATCAGGATTTAAAACAAGGAGATGGGATCTTAGAGATCCAGCATCCTGCCTCATAAAATACTCGATTTGGAATCAGGAAACCTGAGTTCAGTTCTTACTAGTTGTGTGACCCTAGATAAGTCATTTAACTGTTCTAATTCTCAGTTCTTCGTGTGTGAAATGGAGATAATTATAGCACTTAACTTCATAAGGTTGTTGTGAGGATCAAATTACATGCATATCCATGTATCCCATACGTCTGGCCTAATTGCTGTGGGCTGCCCGTGTTCTCTTAACTATCTCAGGTCTTTGGTGGCCAGCCAGATAAACAAATGAGAGAAGAGACCTCCAGAGTCAAACAGAGGTGTAGGCTTTATTCAGGATACAAACTACATGTCAGCAAGCTAGTGCTTCCTGCGGGAGCCCCCTTCTCCCTCCCAAGGAGCAAGGAAGAACAACAACAACCTCTCAGGCTTTCCTGTCCCCATTTAAGCTCTCCCAGCTGCTAGTTCACTTGTGGATCGTGCATGCTCTCTGCCCCTTGGCTAATTAACAACAGGTGTGCTCAGACCACGGACCAAGCTCAAGGGTGGGATGCTCTCCCCAGCAAGTTTCCACTGAGAAGAGGTGGAAAATGAGTTAACACTCCTCAATTCTCGGCTGTTCTCTGGGGGGCCTCGTGAGAGCTCAAGAAGCCCTCACCTTCCTGACCTGAGACCGTTCACATGGGGACTGAGCTTACCTTAACACCCATACGTTATTTATGTTATATAGAATGGCTTTTCAAACTTTAAAGTGATATGTAAACTGTTAGCTATAATAACAGGAGCTATTATCATGAGTTGCTGTGGCATTACTGTTGTTATTTATATTACAGATGTAATAGGTAGCTCCAGGGTCACACAGGTTATACTACCTCTATAACAAAATCAGGATGTCAGCCCAGGGTCTTCTGATATCCAATGTAATGTTCTTTTCTGTTACCCCATTCCCCGGATTCTCTGATTCCATGCTTGTTATCTCCTGAATTAAATGTCCTTTGCCTACCTTTGTGAGAATATAGTAGTGATGGGGTTCAGACTCTGGGAACTTCCTTGAGCTCCCCTGGAATCTCCTCACTTAACCTGGTTTTTCCTACTCAAATTAAGCTCTCCCTGTATCTCCTCACAGAACCTGACCATTGTCAGTTATCTCTTGATTGCCCTACCTGCTTACCACCTAGGCGCCCCCTAGTCTGATGTTTGTTGACTACCTCCAGCTGTTTCCAGCCTTTGACCCTCCTTGGACTTTTCCTCAAGACCCTTCCTAGACCTTTCCTCCCATCACCCTGGATTACCAGACCACCCCCCACCCCCCCGCCGCCCCCCGCCCCCCGCCGACCCCTCCTATACTCTTTTCCGTATTTAAGTTCCATCTTGCCTCCATGAGGGGGCTCAGATTCAATCCAGCTCGGACTCTGTCTAGCTGAGATTCTATCTGGCCCGCTTGTGAATACAAGCGTCACAAATGCTTAGGCTCCTTAAGAGGCAACCCAATTTGGCGAATCTTTAATAAACTTTGTTTTCTTTGGCTTTAAGAAGGTTTGAGTCAAATTCATTCGAGCACGACCCGGACTGTCAGTATTTTGGGGTCCCCGATCACCCTATACCTCTTCAGTAGTGCTGTTGAACTCACACTACCCTAAAAATCCCTTAAATTTGCTTTCGCCTTTATAGCAGACAAAATGATTGCCCTGTCTCAACTCCCAAGTTAGAAATTCTGTAAGGATGGGTTTGTTTTAAAAGAGGGCTGGTAGCCTAAGCATAAAAGTTCCAGCCCCACCCAGTGTCTAAAACTTGTAAATGTGGAGCTCCCCTAAATGAACATAGAATCAGAGTTGGAAGAGATCTTAGAAATGACCTAATTCAATCCCCTCCCTTTACAAATGAGGGAACAGAAAAAAGGTTAGTTAATATTAATGAGCATTTTCACACATTCAACCAAGTTGCTGTGAAAGTATTTATGAATTCAGGAAGAATGTGTGATTTTGATGGAGTGGGAAACCCCTAATGCAGAAACTCCATCTATTTAAGCAGCTCCCAACCCATCTTATTATCTTTTGTTTTTAAATTTCCTTCATTTCCAAATTAATCCTGTTTTCCTCCCAGGACCCTGATCCAGGTCCTTGGGAATGACAGGCAGTAAGTGTTACAGGCTGCATTTCAAGCACACAAATACCTTTAACAATAGACTGCAGAGTTAAAGAAAAATGGGGGAAAAGTACCTGCCCTCTCTTTTGCGGAAGGTGGGGGACAAGGAGCATGGAACATTACATATACCGTTAATCAGCTGATGATGTCACTTTGGCCAAACTGCTGTTTTTTTCTCTTCTTTATTCTTTGTTACAGGAGATGATTCTGTAGGTTTGGGAGAACGGAAAGATTAATTTGGAAATGAAGGGAATTTGAAAACCAAAGATATTAATAAAACTTTAAAGAATGATTGAGTGGAGAGCTCTTCAGGTAAAGGTATTGGGAAGGGCAGAGGGAGAAAATATGTATTATAATATGACTTTTTCTGTTGAAATTGTCTTTTAAATAATTTGTCATATAAATATCTTCATGTCAAGAATGTTGGTAATCATGGCATGACAAGGAACTGAAAAGTATTTTGGTGATGTAATGGTAAAACAGGTTGCTAGATATGGTATTGAGAGTTTTTTAGGACTTTTTCATATAAAATTAAAAGCTTTAGCGTGATTCAAAATATTTAGGCTTGTTAACTTATGTTAATAAATAAAAGATAAATGAAAATGTCTGATATAAAACTACTTTTTAATTCAAAATAGTATTAAAATAAAGGCAAACAAGAAATATGAAGAGGCTCGCCAAGATGAGGAAGTATGTCCGAAGTGAAAAAGAAACTTTAGATCTTAGAAAGGAAAAGGAGGGATTTGAGAGAAAATTCAGAGATGCAAAGAAAGAAATTGAGAAGCATGTTAACAAAGTTGAACAGCTTTCTGAAGAAAAAGGAAGACTACACCAGCTCTATAAAACAAAGGTAGGGTGTTTTTGTACATTAGATAAGAACTTTACTATCTTCTGCATTTATGGTAATTAATAGTCATATAATCAAAACTTAACAGCAATTAAAAAGAAAACTTGACTATGTTTTCTATTAGCCTGTCTCCCCACATTTGCATCTTTCCTAAGTTAGCCTTCTAATCTTGTCCATAGCAATTTTGATGTGCTAGCATGAAATACTGGTTAATTTTATCCAGAAAATCACCATTTCTTCCTTACAGGCATTTATCACCTATAAATATTCATGTAAATTTTCATTTGTATTTCAAGGTAAAACTTCCAATTTGATCAGTTATGGGGGCTATAAGCATATTATTCATGTGTGACTTACTTTAAGAATTTATTTAATTAGACCACAATCTTATTATAGAGCATTTTAGCCTTGTTCAGCATTTTGTTCATCTTTGAATGCCTTAGAAAAGGATTTCATTACCAATGTGCCCAAACATGGCCTCATTTTATAACAATGCAATTTTATAGTAAAGACTATGGGAAAATCATTATTATACCCATGTAGTAATTGTTATGATGTTTACTTTAACTAGATAAGTTTTAGGTAAGAAATGCATCCAGCTGTTCCCTGAAATTCTAAAAAAAATTCATTCCATATGTCATTTTAGCTTTTTATAATTGGAAAGAAATAGTCAGATGTGATGTATGCACATGGTTTCAACCAAATGTCAGTAGTCATTCTAGTTTTCTAATTTGGAAATTTTGCTGTCCTCTTGTGGGTTGATTTAAAATTGTTTTTTATAATTCTCCATACTCAAATAAACCTAAGATTGCACACTCAACAATACCGCAGGTGGTTTTATGAATCGCTATGGCCAAAGACGTTTGTGTCCCTGTGGTCAGCTTCTTCCTGTGAGGAGTCTTTTTAAATTGAGCTAGCCTGCTCATCAGATAACAAAACGTGTTCATAGAATGTGTAAGTAGTCCATACTTTTCAGCTTCTTAAGACTAGGTAGAAAGAGCAGTCCACTGACAGCTTTCCAGAACCCAGGGTTAACTTCTTAAAGAGGTGTCAAAGTAGAAGTAGAATTTTATTTTAATACATAAAGAAAATTTAAACTGAAATTTTTAGGAGATGTTTGAGCCTGGATTAGGCAGCAAAAATTACTAAGTCTTTTGAAAAGGCTAAAGGAATTTTAAAGGAATTAATACAGGAATTTATGGTATAATCTGAGAGTGTCTCAGCTAAGAGTTATCATTACCCCACTTGTTTCATTCAGCTTCATTTTACTAACTTTAACTTATAAATAATGGGCATGTATAGAATCAGTCTTTTTTTCCTGATTCATCTTGACCACTAAATTCATTAAAGCTCATTGAAAGATTTTAATTTTACTTTGCTATGTACTGACAAGTTAGAGCAAGAATTCTTGATGTGAAGTCCATGAACTTTAAAAAAAATGATTAAAACTACATCATAATATAGTTGGTCATATGTACTGTATGCATTTAAAGCATATTTCAAGAAGGGTTCCATTGGCTTTCCTAGACTTCCTAAGGGATCTATGACACCTAAAAGGTTAAGAAAATCTGAGTTAGGGTAACTAACTTGGAGTAGTTACTCTAGGAACATCCCTATAGTTGATCTTAATATGTATGGAAAATATATAGTAATTAATTGACTGCCTTAAATAAAAAAGCAAAAGCATGAACTAATAACATTATACTTTAGGAAAGTGATGCCTCTAGAATGAGCAGAGAAATCGAGAAGTCGAAGGAAGATATCAACTCTCACACCATCCAAGTAAAGTGGGCACAAAACAAATTAGAAACAGAAACAAGATTCTCACAAGAATAGTATGGTAATATGGGAGATTAATAATAGTCTAATATGTTTTGCCATCAAATACAGTAATGGGTAATGACGCCCAAACTTAATGTTATGGTGTATTGGATACACTATACAACTATCTGTGTATAAGGAAAGCTGTTTATTTGGAGATTTTTTTATATTAAATCATCTAGATATTCCACTCAACATGATTTCCCATTAAAAAATTAAACTTTAAATGTTTTCTCCATCCTTACTATTAAAAGACAGATTTTAAAAAATAACGTAACTTCAACAAATCTTCAGATTTATTATAAAGTTATCGATGACACTAAGCTTCTACTTTATAATCAGATGGCAGAACCTGATAAACATCAGTAATGTTATTCAGTAAAAAAAAAAAAACCCAAAATTGTTTGAAGCGATTGAATTAATAGGTTCAGTTTCTTAGAATTATTTTATGCAAACTTTCAGATGGATATTTTGACTCCAAATTCATTTGCTACTTAAAATATATATTTTCTGATTAGATCTTTCTGAATCATAAGAGTGATTATTAAATTTTGGCCACTTATAGCTTGGCAACAGTTTTCTGATGATGGCAGTTATTAAAACGTGGTTTTTCGTGTGCATTTTGAAGTAGAAATCCAATGTTTCATTTGTGAACTTTGCTATTTTATTTTAGATTACACTTAGCCATCACATTTCAAAAGGTCAGAGTTAAGGATAGAGCTCTTAAATGAATGGTATAATTTGTAAATTAACTTTTGCATGTGTAGATACTCATTGCAATTTTCACTGAGATCTCTGTGAAATTAAACATTAGAATAATGTAACATTGGAACTGGATGGGTTTTAAAGATTATCTGATTCAGCCCCTAGACCAGGCAATAGTTGCCCAGACAGGTTAATTGACTTTCCCAGGGCTGCATAGCTAATAGACTGTGGCAGAACCTGGCTGGGCTAAAATGCAGACCTCTCACCTTCTGATTCAGTGCTATTTCAATTACTTTATTAGCATTGTTTTTGCTCATTTTCTCTTTTTCATTTCAGGAAACCAAAGATTGACTTAAAGAAACAACAGTAAAATTAACTCAGTCCAAAGAAGCAGCAGATCACATACGAAAAATTGTCAAGGAATGATAAAATCATCAGGTAAGCGTTGCTCCTTCACTAGCCAAATCAAGACAAGTAACAGTATTCTTTTTGTTAAACTTTCTGTGCTTATGTATGGAATGTATTTCTGCAGGCATTTTTCCAATAACATAGGCTGTTCTTTACAGGACGTAAAGTTGCACTTCAGAAGATTCTTGGGAAAAGAAAGCATCTTGTGAGAGGAAAAACTGGAGTGAAGAATGTATGAAATTCTTTAAAACAATTTTTGAAATAAATTTAAAAACTTCATGCAAACGCTTCAGTGCTGATCTGAAATATTTTCATGTAGTGGCAGCATGGTAGAGCGAAAAGAGCATTCGACCTGGAAGCACAGATCTGGGATTTTCAATCCTATTTCTAACATTTTAGTAGCTGTGTTACCCTTGGCAAGTCACTTAACCTCTTTCAGACGTTGTTTACTTATCAATAAAATGAGGATAATAACACCCACTTAACAGGGTGTTACAAAGATACAATGAGATGTCTCTAAAGTATCTGCAAATCCTCAATTCTCTAAACATTTCACTTACTGATATCTTGCAGAACAGGCACTGTGTTAGTGCAATTTTTACAGTGTACTTGTAGTTGTATTAAAGTAAAACGTGGGTTAAATGATTTCAACAGATAACAAAATATGATAGCAAAGCTTTTTGTACCTCTGAAAGTGTAAAACTTACTTTTTCTTTTCATTCTCTTTCACCAAGAGTCAGAATTAGATGGATTAGATGCAAAACTCAAAGTCCCAAAAGGAGAAGTAGATTTGTCTAAATGCAGGAAAAATCTGATCAGCTAGAGGTGAATACTTCTGTTCTGTGCATACCTTCTACCATATAAGAAATGCAGAAAGTCAGGACAGCTTCCTTTGCAAAAATGCTTTCTGCCCGTTGCAAAGAGCAGGCAAAGTGTTTGGCGCAAGTTAATTGATTCGTGATGGATAACATTCTATTGTGATCTCCTGTTTAAAATTTTGCAAGATGCATCATGCCAAAATAAAAGAACTAGAAGATCTGAAGAGGACGTTTAAGAAGGGTATGGAAGAGCTATGAATACCAAAAACAAAGGTCGTTGAATTATCATTGGGCCAAAGAGAGAACAAAGTAACATTTCAAAGTCTGATCATGAATCTTGCTTGTTTCTTTGATTCTTTTGCAGGGAAGGGAGTGGGTTGGAGGAGAGGTGGGGATTGTGGAGACATCATTATATGACAGAACAGGCATTCTTGAATAATGAAATACAGTCCTGTTCTGTCTTGTTTAAAGTTTTTGCTACTTGTGTGTTTTAGAATATTATACCCGTTTCAAAACCCACTTAAGGCAATATATAATATTAATGATTTGGTTTTAGGCATTTGACTTAGAAACAGTGTTGATAGCCAGTCAACTGGCAAGGTACCTGAGCCCTTAATAGTTGTAGGGGAAAAACTTTTCATTAGCACTCCAAAGGCCCTTCCCTACAATTTCCCTGAATGCATTGATGCAACTTGAATTTCCAATAGTCTGGCGAATTGAAAATATCTTATTTATATACCTCATTTTAAAAAATAATTTGACTTTTTCCTCTAACATGCATCCTATTTATTGTGAAATACGTTTTTAAAGCTGTTAACCTTTTCAAAATTAGTCTAGCCTTTCAAAACACTGTCTTGAATCTGTACAGCACTTTGTAGCTTCAAAATATTTTCACCTACATTGTTTCATTTGAGTCTCACTGTATAATAATTCTTTGACTAGGGAAAGTACTAATGTTCTTTTTAGAGATAAGGAAACAATTAGGAATTAAAAGAAAAGACCTTAGGTAAATTTTGCTGGGCTTCACTTTCAAAAGAAGAGGGTTGATTGAAGGTTCCTGCTGGCCCTAAAAGTCTCTGATTCTGAAATCTACGGATCGTGAGTTTGTAATCACAAGATGAGAACTATAAAGTTTTCCTGACAATGGTGTTGATTTTGGACAATGGATACCTTGCTGGAAGTTCCCGACAAAACAGGTCATTGACACCGTGTTATGGAAAGAGCACAGCAGGCCTGGCTCCTGGCCTCACCTTTGCCTCTGAAAAGCTGTGCGATTGTGGGTAAGACATTTTACCTCTCTGGACCTCAGTTCTCCCTTCTATACAAAGAAAATAATTATACCTGTCTACTTTCCCTACCCTGGCTTGTCATAAAGACCAACTGCAGTTATGGATGTGCAAGGGAGGCCTCAGAACACTGTAAAATGATGGACAAATGTAGAGAACTCTTACTATTATTACGATGCCCAGGTGGTATGTTAATGATCCATATAACCCTTAAATGCTGGCTGTATTATTGGCAGCTTTGGCCAGCGTAGAAAATGTGGTGTGGGCCATGGGGGTGTAATTATTGCCTTTGACCCTGAGAACCCAGCAGTGAGACAGTTAGGCAAGACAGACCTTGACGATTCTTTACAGATATACCTGCTGTGGTGTGCCCGCAAAGGGTACAACTTTGAACCTCAGCTAACCTTGGCCAGATGGACTTGACTTCAAAATGATCAGTGGATATTTCTCTGTTTGAGCTAGCAGCAGTTTCTAGGGATGAGTAAACTCCTCTTTGCCTTTTGGACTATGTGTTCCATGAGGGCAGGGACCATGTCTCATCTAAGAACACTAGGCTCTTACGTTGGATTGATGCCATCTTGGGGCTGGGGGCAAGGGAAGTGGAGAAAATTTAAAACTTATGGAAGTGAATGTTGAACACTAAAAATAAATTAATTAATTTATAATAAAAAAAGAGCACTAGGCTCTCCTTTCTACCCCCAGTGCAAAGCAGTGTGCTTGCTGTATGGAATAGCATCCTGTCTGATCTCCCTGGGGGTGGGTGGGGGGAAGGAGAGCAGCAGGTATTATCTGCTCCATTTTTTACTGTATTTTGCCTGGGTCTCTTTTTCCTTTATGTCCTTCTCCTTTGTATTGTTACTTCTTCACTTAGATTGGCAGCTTCTGCAGGACAGGGTCTGTGTCATAATTATCTTTGTACTCCCAG
Organism: Notamacropus eugenii; assembly: GCF_028372415.1. NCBI lineage: Eukaryota > Metazoa > Chordata > Mammalia > Diprotodontia > Macropodidae > Notamacropus > Notamacropus eugenii. The sequence continues at coordinate 1,165,866 of NC_092879.1, read as the reverse complement.
GACCTGGCACATTAATGAATTGTTGGCAGAGCTGGGAATTGATGCAACCACTCTGGAAAGCAATTTGGACCTATTTCTGAAGAGTCAGTAAATTGTGTGCATGCCCTTTGATCCAAAGGCATCCAAGAAAGAGGGAAAGGATCCATATGCACAAAAATATTTCCAACAGCACTTCTTGTAGTAAAGAGTTGGAAACCAAGTGGATGCCCATCAGCTGGGGAATGACTGAAAAAAATCATGGGATATGAATATAGCAGAATATTATTGAGTCCTAAGAAATGAGAAAAGGGCTGGATTCATGGAAATCTAGGAAGATTTATAGGGACTGATATGAAGTGAAGTGAGCAGAACCAGAAGAATCGCAGGTACAGGACTATATAATATTGCTATCAAAAGCAACGCTGAAAGATTGAAGAACTCTAATAATGCAGTGATCAACTTTGATTACAGAAATCTAAGGGGTGATGGCCTAATGATACAGAAGGAGAAATACATTTTTGTACATGACTAAGATGGGGATTTATTATGTTGAACTGTACTAACTTGTTGCAAGGAAGATTCTGTGGGGGGAAAGGAGGGGCAATTGGGTAGCCCAAGAGAGTAGTGATAGCAGTGCCAAAAAAAAGAATGATGTCCCTAAAAAACATTGAAAGAAAATATGCAGAAGAGACAGGAAAATGGTTCAGAGGACAACACAGCAAATGAGACAAATTTGAAACCAATGTGTTTAACTGAGCATATACTTGAAAGCCTTGGAGTTTCATATACAATACTTTTTTCTATCCTTCTTTTCATATGGAAATGTTCACATGTGTTGGTATTTTATGAAGTTATGAACAGCAAGACATTTAAGACTAAAAGGAAGGAGCAAAGAGAAAGGCGGCAGGACAAAGTTATGGAGTATGCTTGGAGGTACACTGGTAAATATTTAACAACTGGCTCTGGGGAGGGGGACGTACTGCAATGCACTTTTAACTTTAATTTAAATCATGAACACTTTCATCATCACTTTACTAAGTCTAAACAATTAGTGAGGCAATAACTCCATCCCTGATTTCTAGCGTTTGTCAGTTGCCAAGCCATAAACGCTCACGTTGAAAATGGAAATAATTTAGTTCTCATGAGACAGTTCAGGCAGTTTGAGCTGGCTTCACAGCAACCCTTCTGTCCACCCCTGCATGGGGACAAGGCGTAAATGAAAATCCTGGATTAGAGACTGAGAAGAAATGGTCAGATAGAGAGGAAGAAAACCCTGCCAAAGCAGTGACATAAAAACCTATGGAGGAGAGAGCATTCGGAAACAGAAGTGACTCCCAATGTCAAATATTACAAAGAGGTACATAACAATAATACTAGCACTTCCATAATGCTACAAATATTAATGCATTTTATCCTCATAGCAACTCTGGAGGACAGGTGCTATTATTGTTGCCCTTGTACAGATGAAGAAAGTGAGGCACACAGAGCTGAGTGAGTTTCCCAGAGTAACACAACCAGCCAGTGTCTGAGGCAGGATCTGAATTCAGCTCTTCCCGACTCTAGGTCCAGAGCTCTAGCCGCTGAGCTGCCTATCACAGAAGAAAAAGGATTGAGAACAGGTCATTGGATGTAGCAATTAAAAAATCATTGATGAGAGAACTTTCAACTGAGTGATAGAAATGGAAGCTAGATTGCAAGAAGGCAGGAAGTAAGTAGGGGGTTTAAAAAGTGGAATCACTGAGTGTAGATAGCTTTGTTTTTGAGGAATTAATGTGTGACAGGGAGGAGAGATAAAGGACATTAACTTGTAGGGGTGGTAGAGTCCAGTGAAAGTTTTCAAAGTCTTTTTTTCCCCTAGTGTGGTAATTCTGCTCCTTAATAACAGAATCTTAGAACCAAGTTGGCTGACTTCAGAAGTTAGGTGGCCCAGGCTGCTCAGTAGCAAAGCCAGGCCTCCTGGAGTAGAGGTCCCTTGACTGCTAGACCAGTCGTTCCACTCAGAATAAAGTCTGTATGGAGCAGGGAATCTGTGGCCACGAGGCGACATGTAGCCCTCTAGGTCCTCAAGTGTGGCCCTTAGACTAAATAGAAACTTCACGGAACAAATCTCCTTAATAAAAGTATTTGTTCTGTAAAACTTGGACGCGGTCAAAAGGCCGCACCCAAGGACCTAGAAGGCCACATGTGGCCTCTAAGCTGCAGATTCTCCACCTCTGGATACATTTAGTTAGTTAAGTAGAGGTGAGCTGTATTAAGAAATGTCACTCATGGGGTGGAGCCAAGATGGCCAAGTAGAAGAATGGACCTGCTCTAGCTCCACCCCCATAGCCCTTAAAGCATATGTAAAAATTACTCTAAAAAAATTCTAGAGCAGCAGGAGCCACAAAATGAGAGAGAGGAATAGATTTCCAGGCCAAGACCACCTGGAAGGCTGACCGGAAAGGTCTATCGCACTGAGCTCAGAGCAGATTGCAGCCCAGCGTGGGCCACGCTGCAGGGACAGGACTGGAGCAGGTTTCAGGGCACTGAATCACAGGTGGCTATTGGAGTGTCTAAATTTCTCAAGCCACAAATGCCCAAAACAGCTTCAAAGGTCAATGAGAAAGCTTTCACCTGGGTGAGATGGGAGCGCAGTCCAGACACAGGATGGTGGCAACCACTGCAGCAGCAACCACTACTTTTGGAACCCTCAGACCTAAAGACTCTGGGGGAATTGAGAAGCTGATCTGAGTCTCAGTCCTGAGTGGTGGTCCTGGGATGAGGAGGAGCACTGACCTTGTGGAGCTGGTGGCAGCTGTGGAAAGGGAATTATACTCACAATTCCAGGGTAAAAAAGAGTGCTTTTGGTTGCTCACAGACAAAGCTGCAGGCCAGGAGAGGAGTAAGTCCTCTCCTTTGATTGTGCCCCCTTGGAGGCACTGAGAACTTACAGGTCTCAGAGAACAACTGCACAAAACCTCCGAAGTCTAGGGTAGTATACCCTCCACTTGATAAAGGACTCAAAAGTCAAGTAACTGGCTGGGGAAATGCTCAAACAGGGGAGAAAAAATAAAACTATAGAAGGTTACTTTCGTGGTCAAAGGGTATTTTCTTCCATCTTTTCTGATGATGAAGAGCAAAGCATGCAATCAGAGGAAGACAGGAAGATTAAGGCTTCTACATGCAAAGCCTACAAAAAAATATGTAGTGGTCCCAGGCCATGGAAGAGCTCAAAGAGGATTTTGAAAATCAAATAAGAGAGGTAGAGGAAAAATTGGGAAGAGAAATGAGAGCGATGGAAGAAAATCATGAGAAGCAAGTCAACAGCTTGCTAAAGGAGACCCCAAAAATGATGAAGAAAATAATATCATTAAAAAGACTAACCAAAATGGGAAAAGAGGTCCAAAAGCCTACGAGGAGAAAAATGCTTTAAAAAGCAGAATTGGCCAAATAGAAAAGGAGGTTCAAAAGCTCACTGAAGAAAATAGTTCTTTAAAAGGTATAATGGAGCAGATGGAAGTTAATGATTTTATGAGAAACCAAGAAATTATAAAACAAAAACAAAAGAATGAAAAAATAGAAGAGAATGTGGAATATCTGTCTCATTAGAAAAACAACTGACCTGGAAAATAGATCCAGGAGAGATAATTTAAAAATTATTGGTCTGCCTGAAAACCATGATGACAAAAAGAGCCTGGACATCATCTTCCAAGAAATTGTCAAGGAAAACTGCCCTGGGTATTCTGGAACCAGAGGGTAAAATAAAAATGGAAAGAATTCACTAATCACCTCGTAAAAGAGATTCGAAAAGGAAAACTCCTAGGAATATTGTAGACAAATTCCACAGTTCTCAGGTCAAGGAGAAAATATTACAAGCTGCCAGAAAGGAACAATTCAAGTATTATGGAAATACAATCAGGATAACACAGGATTTATCAGCTTCTACCCAAAGGGATCGAAGGGCTTGGAATATGATATTGCAAAGGTGAAAAGAGATGGGATTAAAACCAAGAATCACTTACCCCGCAAAACTGAGTATAATACTTCAGGGAGAAAAATGGAATTTTTCAATGAAATAGAAGAAATCCAAGCATTCTTATTGAAAAGACCAGAGCTGAATAGAAAATTTGACTTTCAAATACAAGAATGAAGAGAAACATGAAAAGGTAAACAAGAAGGAGAAGCCTTAAGGAAGTTGAACTGTTTACATTCCTACATAGACAGATAGTTGCAGCTCATGAGACTTTTAAAATATATATTCATATTTGTATATATGTGGTTCTATATGAGTACATATGTATGTTTATATCATATATGTGTAGGGATGTATATGTACATGGGTGTAGTGTGTGTGTGTGTGTGTGTGTGTGTGTGTGCGTGTGCATATTCTTTGGGACCATATTCCTAATAATGTGATTACTATTCAAAGTGGATGGTCATTTTTGTGGCTCTTGTTAAGTGTCAGAATATTCACTCAAAAGAGTTGAATAATTTTAAATTCCATCAACAATGTATTTCTTTCTCTCCACAAATTTGCCAACAATGCTTAGTCACTTTTCATTTCATTTTATTTTATTTTAATTTATAGCTGTGAAGTACCATCTAATTTAGCCCCTGATTATGACCTGTTTCTTTTATTGGCTGTTCTTAACGTCTTGTCTCCTCAACTGGGCTGGGAGCTCCTTGAAGGCAGGGTTGCTGCATGTACAGAACTGCATCTATTCTGTGTAGCTTTGTGAAAGGGACACTGAAGGCCTGAGTTGGTGTCCTGCCTCTGTCACCTGTCTCCTCTGCGACCTCAAGCAAGTCTATTCATCTATTTGGATCACCATTTTCTCATGGATAAAACTGAGAAAATAATAATTGTTTTGCCTTTTTTCCACAAGATTGTTGTGAGGCCCAAATAAAATAATGTGTATAAAAAGCTTTAATTAAAATACAAATTTAAGTTATTATTATATGTACCATCATGTCACCTACCTAATACTATTCAATACCCTGCACATAGTAGGAGTTCGGTCAGATTTGGCAGTGCCATGAGTTTGCAGAGCATACAGGCAGGGCAGATGGTAAGGCCTGAAAGACCTTAAAAAGCAGGAGCAAGGAAAGTAGTAAGTCCTGGGGAGGTCTTTCATCTCATCAGAAGTGATAGAATTAGTTACTCCCATCTCTCCAAACCATATGAGCAGTCAAGCAGACTTAATCGGTTCTGGGACAGACTCAGAACTTGGGAGGAAACAAGGAGGCAACTCTAGGAGGGCAAATATACCCTCCATGGAGGCCTTTGCTCATTTCTACCACAGGTCTACAATGAACTTCTTTGCATCTCCATGTCTATCTCTTTTTAAAAAATTTATTTTTATTTCATTAAGTATTCGCCAATGAGATTAAAAAAAATTTTAACATTCATTTTTTAAAACCTTGGGTTCCAAATTGTTTCCTTCCCTCCTGCCCCTTCTCCACCCAATTGACAAGCAATATAATGCCAATTATATATATGAAGTCATACAAAACATATTTCCACATGAGCCATGTTGCCAAAGAGAACACACACAATCGTGCGCGCACACACACACACACACACACACACGATAAAGAAAGGTATACTTCAGTCTGCAATCAGAATTCATCAGTTCACTTTCTGGAGGTGGATTGCATTTTTAGCATGTGTTCTTTGGAATTGGCTTGTATCATTGTATTGATCAGAGTAGTCAAATCTTTCACAATTAATAACTGTTATAATATTGCTGTCACTGTGATGGTGTTCTCCTGGTTCTTCTCACTTCACTTGGTATCAGTTCATAGAAGTCTTCCCAGGTTTTTCTGAAACCATCTTACTTGTCATTTCTTATAGCAATTACTATAGCAAACAGTATCCCATCACAGTCATAAGCCATAACCTGTTCAACCATTCCTCAAATGATAGGTAACCCCCAATATCAAATTCTTTGCCACCACAAAAAGAACTGCTATAAATACTTTTGTACAAAAAGGTCCATTCCCCTTTTCTTTGATCTCTTTGGTATACAACCCACATCTGTCTGTTGAAGGTTCTCTCTTCCATCAAATCCCAGTTGAGGCACTCTTTATTCCCTCATTCCTTCCTACTTCTGAGATGTAAAGTTATTTCTCCTTCTTCACATTGCTCCTAGTATTTTGCCTGAGCCTCTCCTTTGTACTCACGTCATAAAGGCCTATATCTTTGTTATCTCTGTACCCTCAATTAAATAGTAAGTTCCTTGAGAGCAGCACCTATATCTCATCCGCATTTATGTTGGGGAAGTTACGTAACACAATGGAGAGAGTGCTGGGCCTAAATTCAGGAAGACCTGAATTTTAATCTGGCCTCAAACATATTCTAACTGTGTGACCCTGAGCATGTCACTCAACCTATTTGCCTTAGTTTCCTTACCTATAAAATTATGATAATAAGAACACCTACCTCTCAAAGCTGTTGTGAGGATCAAATAAGATAACTATACATTACTGAGCATAGTACCTGGCCCGCAGTAAGTTCTATACAAATGTTCTGCGATGAATGAAAATGAGGCTACATACTTTGGACTTTGTTTAGTGTGCACTGTTGTTTGTTGTTTCAATCTTGTCTGACTCTTAGTGACCCCATTTGGAGTTTTCTTGGCAAAGATACTGGAGTGACTTGCCTTTGGCTCCTCCGACTCATTTTACAAATGAGGCAACTGAGGTAAAGAGGGTTAAGAAACTTTTCCACGGTCACATTTCTAGTAAGGGTCTGAAGTCATATTTGAACTCAGGGAGATGAGTCTTCTGGGCTCCAGGCCTGGCACTTTATGCACTGCACCACCTAGCTGCCTTAGCTGCTGTAAGAATCTGTACTTGGCACACTTAGGAACACAGAATCATAGGACTGGAGCCAGAAGCACCCTTAGAAATCATCTAGTTTAACTTCCTTGTTGTACAGATGGGTAATCTGAGCCTCAGAAAAGGTAAGCAACTTGCCCAAGCTCAGACGGCCTTTTTGTAACCTATTCCCCAAGTCCTCTGATTCTAAGTCCAGCTTTCATTCCATGAAAGAGTCATTGTTGTGCATTTTAAACTTCCTCATGAAAAGAGTGAGGCCCACATTCTTCTCCTAAGTGCCAAGGCTGAAAAGGATCATAAATGTCATCTGGTTCAGTCCCCTAAATTTCCAGAGAGGGAAACCAAGGCCTGCATTGAAGAAGGGATTTGTCCCAGGTTACCCTTCCTCAGTCAAATGCCTCCCAGGGAAATAAGTTTGTTAGCACAGGTGAGAAGGCTGTGTTTGTCCACTAGAAATCAGTAACAGAGCCAGGAAATGAACTCCATGTCTTCTGACTCCAAATCCATGTTTTTAAAATTAGAATTACTTTTGTCTCTCTTATCTCCTTTACTAGATTGTAAACTTTTGAGAACAGGAATTTTTTTATTCCCATTGGCACCTCCTCCAGAGAACAGGGCACCTTCCACAGATTATGTCCTTGGGCAGTGCTGTCTGAATTTCTCTTTCTTTCCTTTCCCACCCCTTGTCAAAGTCACCCTTCCCAGTGAGTCTCTGAGCACAGCAGATGTTCAGGAAAAAAATTGCTCCCTTGAAGGACAGCATTTCAGATGAAATCTCTGTAACTTACTTCTCTGTCTCCTTTCTCATAGTCTGAAGTGAGAGGTCAAGTCATTGGGGAACCTAAAACTTGGTTTCAAAGTACCCATGGAGAGAAAGTGTGGTCTGGTGGCTTGGTTTCTGTGATACCTGGAATCCTAGCTTGGTTCTTCTAGGCATTAGTTACGTGAATTTGGACGAGACATTTCTCCTCTCTGGGCCTGCTAACTCATCTTTAAAGGCAGGAAGTATAAGTATTACTATACCCATTTACTGGATAAGGAAACTGAGGCTCAGAGTGGTGACTATATGTGTGTTTGTGTGTGTGCATAATACACACATATGTACACATATATTCGTGTATATTCATATCTTAAGTGCAGAACCATTATAAACCCAACAGTGCTAAATCTTTGTTCTGACACAATAATTAATGAACTTTGTGACACTCAGTTTCTTTATCCATAAGATGGGGATAATAATACTTTCATTACCTGTTTTCCAAGGATGTGGTGAAGAAAGCACTTTTAAAATCTCAAAGCACTTCATAAAGGGGGGTTCTTTTTCTTATTAGTGTTATCGTTGCAACTATTACAGACACCAGAAGTATGCCCAAAGGGAGGTGATTCAAGAAACCTAAGTTCTACTAAAGAATAGCTGTACGACCTTATAGAGGTCGTGCTTTTGTGCTTCATTTTCCATATCAATAAAATGGGTATAGTATCATCTGCCACATTCCTCTGAGGTATGTTGCATGATTAAAGAATGCATTCAACCCTAAGAAACCTTTTGAACTCCTTGGCAAGGAGTCAATGGTGACTAGGTGGTAACTTGCTGATATTTGATCTGAAACAAAGGATAAAGAAGATGGGGCAAAACTGGGAGAGAGGTCCCCTTTGTGAGAGGTGGCCAGTGAATGGAGGGAGGCTCCAGAGGAATGGGAAATGGAAAAAACTTTTTTCAGGAAAATTCCATTTTGACTTCTAATTTGGTAATGAGGTCATTTCTGCTCACAAAGGAAACTGGGCCAGACGAAGAGGTGAATGAACGCCTTTTCACAGATCCAGGTGCTGCCGGTGTTCAGAAGTTTTTGTTCCTTACATTTTCACTGCCCTGAAACCAAAGTACATCCAAGAAAATAAGTATTTTGGCTCAGATGAGAAAAGGAATATTTGTCCACCAGGGTAGAGAGACAGCTAACCTTGGAGTCAGGAGAAATCAGTTAGAATCTTGCCTCAGACATAGCTTTGTGTCTTTGGCAAGCTGATTAACCCCTCATTTTCTTGATATATAAGAAAGAGTTAATGATGATTGTGGTGTCTACCCTCAGCAAGATTTCTATGAAGACTGAATTAGATAATGTATTTAAAGTTCTTGGTGTAAACCAAAGTAAATATCAGTTATTAACACAGTGTGAATGGGAACTGGAGTCCCCTGTCTCTGGCCCCCACACTCTGACAAGGCATCCAAGTATAAGGAAACTGTTCAAAACCCCTATTTCTCATCAACAGAAGACTATGAAAGGTACCAGGAGCCACAATCACCAAGCCCTAACCCAAAAACATGTTGTCCAGAAGTTCCAAGTTTTAATGATAGCACTCTTTCCTCCTCCCTTCTTTCAGGACCAGGAAACTAGGAGTCTAGAAATGTCCTACCACACCTCATCTGATGACCTTGAGCAAGTTAAGTGACCTCTGTTGCCTCACCTGTAAAATGACCTCTACATTTTTTTCCAGCTCTGACTTTCTAAGCTCAATGTCATCAAGTCCCTTCTGCTGCTAACATTCCATGCTCTATATTCTCAGATCCTTTGTAATGCTGGTGTTCTTTGTTTCAAGGTCTCTTCCAGCTTTGTCATTCTATGTTCTCATGTCCCTTTTAGTTCTTATATTTTACATTTTAAAGTCCCATCTAGGTCTTCTATTCCATGTCCTTTTTTTCCCCAAGGTACCTACCAACACTAACATTCTATGCCCTACAATCTCTTCCAGCACTGAAATTCCTTGTTCTAAAATTCCTTCCAGTTCTAACATTCCGCATGCTATATTCAAGTCCCTTCCAGTTTGCAAGTTCATTTTTGCATGTGTTAAGAGGACTTCCAAGTTCTGAGATTGTGTGCCACCACTATGAACTTGGCATTAGCTCTTGACAATAGGGTGGCCGTGGTGGATACCCAGCTTTTAAACAGTTGATATCATTAGCTTGCTGGAGAAGTTTGTTAGGTGGCAGTACCTACGGGGCTGTGAGTATCTGAAAAGATTAGTGTTTCTGTTTCATTACACAGAGATGGTTGAAGCTTTTATTTGTAACTTGGGCTTTTAAAAGTCATCAAATCCTGAACAGGTTGGTAAAATACAGGTTTCTTGGTCTGGCAAGCCCTTCATTATCTGCCTCAGGCTATCCTCATGTACACCTCTGCAATATTTGAAAATGCTTGGCCTCTAATTGGGAGTTCCACAAAAAGTAAATAAATTAAAGCACAGTAGCACTGAGCCTCACAACTCAGTCTGATTTCTCCATAGGCCGTTCCGGGTTGTGAGTCCTGCAAGGGCCAAAAGAGTCCCAAGGGGAGCAATTTCAGCCAGTAGAGATAAAGCTGTAGCCTTGTGACTTGCATCTCCTTTCCCCTGGAGTTTTGTGTTTAGTGGTTAAGATAACAGCTTTGGTGTCAGGTTTAACCTGATCTCCTTTTCCTCTCTGCCTCCTTCCTATCTGCCTTCTCTCAGAATCAGCTCTGGCTAAGAGCACGTTCAGCCTCCTGGGGGAAACCTTTGAGGCCTTCTTAGAGTACACAGCCAATCAATAGCCTTCAGTGGCAATTTAGAGTGGATAAGTAAAACATTTCCCAGGAGAGGGTGAGATGGATAAAGAGTGGGAAAGCCAGAAAGGGGAGTACTTGGAATAAAAATGGCAGGATTTATTATCAGCAAGGAAATATTTCTTGCTCAAGGCCAAGATAGAAGGTGGAGAGACCAAATACTTTTCACACAAATAAAGTCAGATCTATATAATTAGAAAAATACTAATTGCTCATGGATAGGTCAAGCCAATGTAATAAAAGGATAATTCTATGTAAATTAATTTGGTTATTTAGTGCCATACCCATCAACTACCATAGAATTGCTTTATAAAGCTAGAAAAAAAAATAACCAAATTCATCTGAAATAACAATGGTCAAGAATATCAAGGGAATCAATGAATAAGACATTCCTGCAGGAAAGAGGCCTAGCCTTACCAGATCTCAAACCATCTTATAAAGCGGTAATTATCGAAACAGTTGGGTGCTGGCTAAGAAATAGTGTGGCGGATCAGTAGAATGGATTAGGTACACAACACAGAGTAGTAGTCAATGACCATAATAATCTGGTGTTCCATCAACCCAAAGGCCCAGACTTTGGGGAGGACAACTCGCTCTCTGACAAAAATTTCTGGGAAAATTGAAAAGTAGTTTGGCAGAAACTAGGTAGAGACTAATATCCTGAAAAGTGTTGTTGTTTGTCCTTTGTTCTTGAAGGGGACTGTGAGGAGCAAAAGAAGGAATTCTGTTTTCATGGGAGTCAAACTCCTGCCAGCTTTGAGTGGTAACAGAATGTGAGTCAGTGGTGACTGGTTCTAGTCAGAGGTGTGACCCGGCAGAACCAGGCTTCGGGTCAGGGAAAAGGCCAGAAGCTTGTGGGCTTAACAAGCTGCTTGGAAGAGCACATGTTAAGTAAGGGAACGGGAAGTGGGCGGTTCCAGAAATTGCATGTAGCCAATGGAGATCAAGGGGGGAAATTCGAATTGGGAACAGCCTGCAAAACCTTGCCCTTGTCTGAAGAAGCTGACTGCATTAGGGAGCTGCCCGTTCATTCAGAATGAAGGTGAAATCAATGCAATGAGAACTTTCCCGGCTTCACATCGATATTGTTCTTTGCAGAGTGAGGAGCAGACATCAGGGAGGCGATGTCATTGTTGATGTTTAGGGGTGCTGGGCCCCAAAACAGCAACATGTGGGTCTTGCCCCAATGGATAGTATTCAATGCTTCTTTCAGCCAAAGAGAACAAGGTTTATTGAAGATGTGCCACCTTGGCCAGCCTGGTAAGGAACCTGAACATTTGCAATGCTGATGGGAACGGGCCAGACTGAATCTGAGCACCCCCAAGGAGGCTGAGATGGACCTTACATAAAGACTGTGGGAGGGATCTCGGCTTGTCCAAGTAGGGTAGGGTGACTGGAGGAGAGGTCTGGGGAGGCCCGTGATGGGAGTGACCAGCAGTCCAGGGTGACAGGAGGTCAGAGCCAAAGGAATGGAGTCTTAGAGAGGATCAAGGGTGGGCAGCAGCCACAGGTGGCCCGGAGAAAGCCCACAGTGGGGGGCTAGGCCGGGTGACGGGTCACGCAGAATTGGGCTTAGCGATAAGGAAAGGCTTATGGGCTCAGAGGGGGGTCTGGGAGAGCGCCTGGGGGCCCAGAGTGTGTCCCCAACCACTGCCTGGCCGATGGCCTGGGGTGCCGTGGGGGCCTCTGGTCTTTGTTGTTTGCACCCACCCGGAACCATCAGGGCCCCAGGATGAGCACTAGGGGAGGCTCTGCCTGGACCCCTGCTGGGCAGTGTCGGGGAGCCAGAGCGCTTCGGAAAGGCGTAAGGCCTGCGCCTGAAGACAGCGGCCTGCAGACCCAGAGGTATCTCGCGAGGTTTCAGCATCCAAAGAGACACGTGGGGCTTGCTGGGCATGCGCCAGTGGGGCTTGCTGGGCATGCGCCAGTGGGACTAATGGTTCTACTAAGGAAAGGAGGAGGAGTGCAGGGGCGGAGGCACCACTGCAAGGCATGCAGGGACTCATGGTTACCTCGCTCTAGTCAACAGCTCCAATCAGAGTCGTCTGTGCCCTGCAGGCATCCAATAGGGGCTGGGAGGCCACCGCCTGCATTCTCCCACGTGCTTCCCCCGCCCCGCCCCTGGTTGTGGGCTTGTCCTCAGTGTGCACGACTTGTGTAGCTTCCAGGGTGGGGAGGAGGAGGAGGAGCGGCAGCATCGGCAGCAGGGAGGTGAGCCAGTCCCCTTTCCTACATGGAGGCCTAGCCTGAGGAGCCATGTCTGCCTGAGCTGGGCCGGGCCTCTGGGCGTCCGCCTCCTCACGAGGTGAGGACGGCTCCACAGTGGCTGGGAAACTGAGGCAGGCCCTGGTGCCCTCAATTTCCCCTCCTGTATCCCATGGAGGCCCAATTGAAGGCCGAGGGTGGACTCGAGCCCGACCCTCCCCCCCCCCCCCAGTCAGGCTGCACCGATTTTGCAGACTGGGAAACCGAAGGGCGGTGCCTGAGGTGGGAGGGGCACCTGGTTCTGGTGCTGGAGCCCCCCCAGAGTCACCCAGGGCTCCCCTCCCTGTGGCAGGGGCAGGGGTGGGGGGGCAGGTCAAGGAGGGGGCAGTCGAGGATGGAGTGAACCGGGTGAGAGAGCGGCAGAGGTCATGGAGATCGGGAGCACAGAGAAGTCAGTGCCTGGACCAGGGTCACTCAGCTAGGAAGGGAGGGCAAATGTTAATCCAGGACTTCTAGACCCCAAGCCCAATGCCCTCCCCCTCTACAGTGCCACAGGATGGGGGGAAGCACCAGTTTCAAGCAGGGCATCCCTCACCTGACTCCCGCAGGTTACTGGGTGTGCCTTTCTTTGATCCCTCTTTGTATTGACTTCAGATCTGAAGCACCCTAGGATTAGCATTCTCAAGGATCCCAGAGGTCTTCTAGGTGCACTTCCTCTTCTTCTAATCTCAGGTTCAGGGACTGCACCGTGTTCACACAGTATGAGTTGGGCTGGGAGTTTGAACCCGGATCCTTTGATTCTCCCCTGTACCATATCTGCACAGCAGGGCTCTTCTTCAGTCCCTTACACTGGATGAGTTGAAGTGCTTCTGGTTTCTTGTGAAGAGCCTGACTGCTGCTTCCTCTCTCTCCTTTGCTGAACCCCGCTGGCAGGCCTTGGTCACAACCCTCATTCACTCTTTCTTGGAAAGCCATAACATGCCAAGTTAGAGAGTAACCTTATTGGGAGATGAAGGGCTCCGAATGATAGGGGTTGTGGCCTGGGGCCAGGTGTGTTGCAGAACTCACTCTGAGGAATCTCTTCTACTTCAGGCTGTGCCCCTCTAGTTTAATACAGGCAGCCCCTACATAGAGTCTAATTTGGGCAGAGCCCCTCTGAGCTAATCCATGCAGGGCCCCTATGGTGTTATCTGGGCAGGGTCTTGTTAATCTAATTTGGGCAGATTCCCTGTAGACTTATATGGGCAGGGTCCCAGTTGCTTATCTAATCCAAGCAGGGCCCCTCTAATCTAATCTAGTGAGCTCCTTCCTTTTCAGACTAATCTGGGCAGAGGGTCTCCAGTCTGATCAGGCAGTGATCTTCTAGTCTAGTCTAATCCAGGCAGGACCCTTCCTCTACTCTAATCCAGACAAGGCCCCTCTTGTTTTTTGTTTAATGTAGCCAAGCCCCCTTCTAGTGTATTCTGAGCAGGGCACCCCTGTTTATAGTCTTAAGCAGGCAGGACACTTCTAGTCCAATCCAGGAAGCCCCTGTAGTGTAGTCTAACCTGTATAAGGCCCCTGTAGTCTAATCTGGGCAGGGACAGCCCCCCCCACCCCAACTCTAATCTGGGCATGACCACTCTAGTCTAATCCAGGCTGCAAGTTCCAAATTTGAGTCTAATTCAAGCAGGGTCCCTCAAGTCTAATCTGAACGGCCCCCCCCCCTCAAAAATCTAATCTGTTCACTGCTGCTCTAGTTTAATCCAGACAGCCCCCCGTCTAGTCTAATCTGGGCAGACCCATCTCTAGTCTATTTCAAGCAGGGCACTCCACACTCTTGTCTAATGGGGGCAAGGCCCCTCTAGTCTAATCCAGCATGGCACCTCTAGTGTAGTCTAACCTGTAGAGGGCCCCTGTATTCTAATCTTGTGAGGGCACATACCCCTACTTTAATCTGGGCACAACCCCTCTATTCTAATCTGAGTGGCCCCCACCCAGTTTAATCAGGGCAGAGCCCCTGTAGTCTAATCCAGGCAGTGACCCTCTAGTTTAATGCAGGCAGTTCCCAATTTGAGTCTAATCCGGGCAGGGCCCCTCAAATCTAATCTGGACAGGACCCCCCTCTAGTCTTATCTGGGCAGAGCACCCCCATGCTATAGTCTACTGTGGGCAGGGCCCCTCTTGTCTAACTAGGCAAGGCCTCTAGTCCAATTCAGTGAGCCCCTCCCTTTCTAGTCTAATCTGGGCAGAGCCCCTCCTACCTGATCAGGCAGTACCACTCTAGTCTAGTCTAACCTTGAGTCATCATCAATGGGGAGATAACATCACCTCAGAGGTGAACCTGGAACCCAGGTCCTCCATCTTCCCTGGACTAGGCAACCCTCATCTGTGGCAGAGGAGATCTCTGACTTTCTGCCAGGGTTGAGATGGCACAGGAAGAGGCTGCAAGAGCGTGTCACCCAGTTCTCCCACAGAGTGAGGCTTCCTCCAGTTTGGGGCACCTTTGAATGATCTAGCACAGTCCAGGCTAAAGGGACTTTTCTGTCCTGGTCTGGGCACAACACACAACCAGGTGTGACTGAAGCTTGGTTACCTGGAGCTTAAGGGTTGGCAGAGTACTTGACCAGTGTTCACACTTTTGATCCTTATGGAAGCCCAGGGGAAGGGGGAGCTCTTATTGTCCCAATTTTCCAGGGTCACACAACTGCTCAGTGTCCCAAGTGTGGTTCTAGCTGGGGTCTTCCTGATGCCTGGTTCAGCATCACGTGCCACGTAGCTGCCCTCTGTGTGACCGCATGTGTGGGGACTTGTGCCCCCAGTCCCAGGCAGACTTTGATTCTGCAGCCTGTTGGGGATCTGAAAAGATCTCTGGACTTGGAGATTAGCACTTGAGCTAATCAGGTGCCCTGCCTGGGCCTCAGTTTCTTTGTCTTTAAGATGAAAGATTTAGCTTTGATGGGTCCCCTGATTGGTGTGCTCTACTTTCTGCCAAGCAGGAAAGCCAGGGGCTACTGATGGGAGTGGGCCAAGTTTGAATGTTCCGGGGTGCCAGAGCAACCAGATTCCCCTTGGCTCCTCAGTGGCACGCCCAAGTAGGTCTCCAGAGTGCCGTCTCAGAAGAGCCATCAGAGGAAGGAGCAACTGCCCTCCACTAAGGAGGAAAGCAGGATCTCAATCAGGAAGAGGTAGGGGGATCTTGGGATCGAGGCCTAGGAAGGCAGGGTGAATTGGGGCAGGGCAGGGCAGTGCAGATAGACCACCTTGGGTGTCAGTATCTGATGCCACTTCCCTGAGCTGTGACACCTCCCCAGGCAAACTGAGGGGCCTGATCCAGAAGGCCTCCAGGGCCCCACCCATTAAGATGGCAATCCTGCGAGGATGGTAGAGTGCCTGGCACCATGCTTGGTGCTGTGGAAATGATGGAGATATGTATGAGAGGTCAAGGGGGAGGGAACCCACATAAGGGCCAGGCAAGGCAGAGGATGATGTTGGTGCTGGCATGTGGGTGCCCAATAAGGCAAAGGATCATGGATTTGGAGCTGGAAGGGGCATTGGAGGGCCTCAGGTCCAAGACTCTCATTTCTACAGATCAAGAAACTGAGGTAAATGGGTAAAGTGACTTGCCCAGGGTCACCCAGCTGGTAAGTGTTTGAGCTAGGATTTGAACCTGGGCTTTCCTGACTCTGGGCCTAGCATTCTCTACACTGCAAGTTCCTTGAGGACAGGGATGTGTGTTTTCCCCTCTCTGTATCCCTAGCCGTTAGCACGACACCTGGCATGTGAGGGAGCTTCCCAAATGCTTGTAGTCTGATGGACATACCCTCCTTGACTGGCAGTGCCCATGGCCATGATCTCAAGGCCCGCTTTTCCTCTCATGCAGGTTGCCGTGCCGCACAAACCACAGGAGTGGTAATCACAACCACCAGCTACTTAGGAGCCAAGACAGGCTGGGGAAGTGGTCCTGGGGGCAAAAATGGAAGGCTCAGTCCCTTATGAGACTGAAACCCAAGTGGCAGGGGCTCCTGAACCTTCCATGGTGCTTCCCCAAAAGTCTGTGAACCTAGGCGACCTCATGCCCACCAGGAGGAGCGATGCCAACAAGCAGCAGAGTGCAGAGAAGTGCCCAGCGGTGAGGGAGGCTGGAAAGGCTGACCAGAAGCTCTCCGTCATCCTCACCTTGGGCCCTGGAGATGAGTTGATGCCAGAGAAGCAGGTGGAAAGCATCCCTGAGCCAGTGCCTAGGACCCCTTTGGTGGTGCCCGCTGAGGTGCCCAAGGTGAAAGCTGCGGGGCTGGCTCGATCTGTGGCTCAGGTAGCCCAGCTGGTGCCTGCCATGACCAAGCCAAATGGAGCCCCCTTTTCTCCAGGAGCACAGCCCCAGCCAGAGGCAGAACTCCCTTCAGACTTTCTGGGAAGCCCCCAGATGCCAATGGACTCCCGCCATGGCATGTGCTTGGTTCATAGGAACCTAGTGCCCCAATCCTCACAGACCAAGGCAACCTCCTTGATTCACAAGTACTCCTTGGTCCCGACTAATATCAGCTCTGCTTGGCGGACCTCCAGGAAGCTGGCCCAGGAACCTGTGGCTTGCAACCGCATTTTCTGTAAGTTGTTGGGCATTTCCTGGGCACCAGCACTGTCCCTTTGTCCCTCTCTGTCCATCTGCCCTCTGTCTTGTTTTAACAAAGATAAGGGTGCCCCAGACATTCAATCTCCTAGGATGTCTGCATGGGGAGGGGAAGCCAGGATTGAGGAAGGATTTCTAGAAGAGGAAAGTGGGGAGGAGAGTCCCCTCACTGATCCCTGGATACAGGGGATCTGAGCCCCTGCATAATGTGACAGGTGATGGACATCCCATTGGATGGGCCAGCTTAGGGATTGGTGGCTCCCCTGGTTACTGATCTCTACCCTCATCTATGGGGCCCAGGAAGGCCAGCCCAGTGTATGACATGGTTGTTAGGGGCTGTCTTCCAGGGGGCAAAGCATGGAGGTTGGGCCTGAATGCAGATGGCTCCTTGTGTTCAAGAATCAGCCCAGTTAAATTTAGAAGTGTTCACTATTGGCCAGGGACAGGGGAGAGGATAGAGCCCCAGCCTGGGAGACCTCAGCAGCTGGGTGACCTCTGGGCAAAGTGACCTTTGTTGCCTTACTTTGCTCATCTGTGAAATGAGAATAATAACTGTGCCTGGCTGGTAGGGTCGTGAAGGTCAGGGTATTGCCAAGCTTCTTGGGCTCCCTCATAGCAAGGGGAAGGGCAGAGGACTCGTGTCCATGTCCTCCTCTGGGTCCTTCAAAGAGTGGCCTCCCCAGAGGCTGGAGAGCCTCCCCTCCGTTCCCGTCAATCCTGGGGGGCCTGTTGTGCTCAGGTTGCCTGCCTCAGTGACTCCATCCTTAAAAAGGGGACAGGTAGATACCTCTAAGGCAAAGAAGGGAAGCGGTGTAGGAGGCACAAATTGGGGACAAGGCCTGCAAGGAAGTTCAGACAGCCAGCAGGGTTCTCCTGACTCTTTCCTCCTCATAACCTTTCACTGAACTACCCTGCCCGCTATTAGACGTTGGATGCTGGTGACCTGCCTGACACAGATGGGTCATCAGTTTGGTAAAGAGATTTTTAGGTTCTGTGTTAAGAGCCGAGTTCATGTAGAAAGGCCCACAGATATTGAAAGAATCCACCGATCACTTTCTGAAAGAGACCCCAAAAGGAAAACTCCTAGGAATATTGTTGCCAAATTCCAGATCTCCCAGGTCAAGGACAAAAAAATTGCAAACAGCCAGAAAGAAACAATATGAGTATTATGGAAATACAGTCAGGATAACACAAGATCTAGCAGCTTCAATTAAGGGATTGAAGGGCTTGGATTATGATATTCCAGAGGTCAAAGGAGCTAGGATTAAAATCAAGAATCACCCCCTCAGCAAAACTGAGTATTATATTTTAGGGGGAAAATAGCTATTCAATGAAAGAGGACTTTCAAGCATTCTTGATGAGAAGACCAGAGCTGAATAGAAAATTTGACTTTCAAACACAAGAATTAAGAGAAGCATGATAAGGTCAACGGGGAGAGAAATCATAAGGGACTTACTAAAGTTGAACTATTTACATTCCTCCATGGAGAGATAATATTTGTAACTCTTGAGACTTTTTTCAGTGTTGGGGTAGTTCGAGGGATTATGCACGTAAAGACAGAGGGTACAGGGTGAGTTGAAGGTGAAGGGATGAACTCTAAAAAATTTAAGGGGTGAGAGGAATATATTGGGAGGAGAAAGGAAGAAATAGAATGGGTAAATAATCTCTTACATAAAAGAGGCAAGGAAAAGCTTTTTCAATGGAGGGGAAGAAGGGGGACGTGAGAGGGAAAGAGTGAACCTTACTCATGACATTGGGCTTAAGGTGATAATAAGCACACTCAATTTGCTCTGAAAATCTATCTTACTGCAGAAAATTAGGGGATAAGGGGAGGAGGGAGGAGGGGGTGGGGGATGATAGAAGAAAGGGCAAATTGGAGGAGGGGTAATTAGAACAAACACTTTTGAAGAGGAATAGAGTCCAAAGAGAGTATAGAATAGATGGGGGACAGGATAGCATGAAGGGAAATATAGTTAGTCTTTTGCAACTTGACTATTAGGGAAGTGTTTTGCATAACTACACATGTATAACCTGTATTGTATTTCTTGTCTTCTCAGGGGAGGTGGTTGGGGAGGGAGGAAGGGAGAGGAGTTGGAACACTAAGTTTTAAAAATGAATGTTAAAAGTTGTTTTGCATGTAACTAGGAAATGAGACCTACAGGCAATGGGGTATAGAAATCTATCTAGTCTTGCGGGAAAATAGAGGGGAAGGAGATGACAGAAGGGAGAGGTGTGATAGAAGGAAAGGAGACTGGGGTAAAGGGCAATTGGAATGCACGATCTTCTTGGTGTGATCAAAGGGGGAGAGATGGGGAGAAAAGTGGGAACTCAAAATCTTGTGAAAGTGAATGCTGAAAACTAAAAATAAATTAACAACAAAAGAAAACAAGCCAGATTTAAATAGTTCCCTGCCCTCTCCTCTTAGGTCTTCCTTGCCATGGACTGGCAGGAAGCTCTGGTTGGCTGGGTGAGCTGGGCACCTGCTCCGCCATTGGAGCTGTTAGCCACACCTGGGCCCTTTTGACCCTTGTGACATGGTGGTAGAGGATGGGGAGGCCCAGAAGGACTGTTGCCATCACCTCGGTCAGCAGCTCTCCTCTCTTTCTTGGCTCTTAGAGCCAAGGAGTCATCAGACACTGACTGGGGAGGGTGATCGGTCCTCAAGAGTGGACCACGTCCAGTTTGTGATGCCTTCCCCACTGTACTTGAGAGCCACTGACTTAGGCCAACACCTGTGTTTTGCAGGGAGTGGGGGGGAGAGATAAGGCCTGGAGACAGGCGGGGCTTGGCTAGGCCTCCCCTACCAGTACATAACAGTCCTGGAGCTTGAACGTAATTTCTTTGACTTCCAAACTAGGGCTATTTCCACAAGACCAAAAGAAAAGAAAGATTAGCGGGGAGAGTGGAAGGTGAAGCTGGAGGGGAACCGCTCCCCCTGCCATGCCAGGCCCTAGTAGGGGACTTCTTGGGAAAAGAAGCGAGTGGTTCCCATCTGAGTTAGGATTGTAATTAATAAATGATTTCTGTCACACTCTCAATATTTTCTATACATTCTCTCATTTGTCCCTTCCAGTACCACCTTCTGTAGGCACTAAAGGAGTTATTATCTCCATTTTACAGATGGGGAGATTGAGGATCAGAGGGGATAGAGTAACTATCAAACGTTGTTGTCAAATGGAGGATTTGAACCCCAGTCTTTTGTGACTCCAGTCTAGTACCCTTCCAGGACACGTTGCTGTTCTCTGACTTCCTGTTCTGTCCTTGATTTCTCTTTTCAGACTACAGGTGCGTGGAGAGAGTCCTCGATGTAAAAGCTCCCAGGAGAGCCAGGTGAGGTGCCCATGCCCTTGTCTGGGAGCCGGGTCCCTGTGCTCAGGGTTCGGTGGAGACAGGCATCCCTCCTCCCTGTAATGGCCTGGGGCTGGGGATAAAAAGGCATCATCACAAAGATTTCCAGTCCCTTCAAGGAGGAGCAGAACTCCCTGACACTGGCTTGCACTGCTGCATGTTCATGGCCTCTCCAGGCCATGGCTGGACCATGCCGCAGCCCACAGCTCCCAAGGGCCAGAGGCCAAGAGCAGATGCTTGGGGCCATATGGGGCTCAGGTCAGCCTTGGACAGTAGCTGCTGCACGCAGCCTGGTCGCTGTCATCCACACCTAGGCCTCCCTGGGTTATGACCCTTTCATGGCCCTGACTGCCCTGTGGATGCTTAGTTGGCAATGCTGAAGTTCCCCATTGAGGAGAGTAGAACAAGGGGTTGGGGACATGGGAGACCCTGTGAAGACCTGCGTCTCCTCTGGAGCCAAGGGGGAAGGGGAGTGAGCGGCTTCTCATGCTTACTAACCCTGGTGCTTGAACGCCAGTGGAGCCCCCCGGAGAGCACAGCTTCTCTCCATCACTGAAGTTCCCCCATTCCCCATGGGTGAGGCAACCATTGCTAGGAACTTGGCCTGATCATTGCCAGGAGGATGCCATCATGGCCCATGTTATCATGTCCTTCAGGGGCACCAGGGGAGGTAGCCTGGAGATCCCTCCCGTAGCAAAGTCCTTCTCCAGCCCCAAGCCTGAACCCCAGATTTGTTGGAGGTCAGAGAGGGGAAGAGTCTTGCAGGCTCATGCAAAGGGCCCTGGCACCAGGATCAGAGCTGGCCTTGGGGGTGGTGTTGGTGGCTCTGCTTTTGACCTGACCTGAGTCACATGGCTTCTCTGGGCCTCAGTTTCCTCATCTGTAAAAGGCAAGAGTTGGACTTGTGGCCTTTGGCTCAAAGGCCGTGATCCTCTGAACCCCTTCATTTTACAAGAAGGAAACTGAGGCTCAAGGAGAGTAAGGCCTGTGGCTGGTTTGTGGGAGTGTCCACCCAGCACGGGAGTCCACCAGCCTGCCCCTGAGAGGGTAATGACTGTTGGTGGCTCTGTGTACTGGTGGGCAGATCTGCCCTTCTAGGGAGGCATTGATCCTTCCCCAGTGGGTAGTACTGCCCCTCTGTGCACAGCTCCCTCCCCTCCCCATTATTGTGGCCTCTTCATTGGTCTCTGCCTTCCTTGGAGCCATCAGATCTGACCATCAGATCTCTGCTTCCAAGGCCCCCTACTGCCAGCATCAAATAAAAACTCCAGTTTGTCCTTTAAAGCATGGTACTATCTGGCTTTGTGCCCTCTTTGCAGGCTTTCTGCTCCTTCCTCCCTGATCCAGCTCAGCCAGCTGCCTCACCATTCCCCTCTAAACAGTGTTGTATCATCCATCCCCATGCCTTTGCACAAGAATCCCTCCCCTGCCCCGTGCCCCTGCCAGTATAGGTGAACAGGTGGGTTGCTCGGCCTGGGCCAGGAGAAGGGAGCTTCCTGGTGAGGAGGAGGCATGGCGTCCCTGGAGCTCGCTCTTCCTGGTGTTTGAGGCCTGGGCAGTTCTTCAATCTTTCCCTGCTTCCTTTCAGCTCTGAAGAGGAGGAAGAGATGGAACATGCCAGAGAAAACCAGCAGGAGGTGGTAGGGCACCGGGGATGGGAGCCTGAGCCCCAGGTGGAAGGGCGGGCAGTGGAAGGGCCTCCAGGGCCACACACTCTTGGACTCCAGGCTAGCCACCAGAGATGCCCTCTGCCTCCAAGGACATTCACTCTTTCCCTACCTTTGGGTGCTGTGGATCAGGACCGCTGTTCATTTAAGCCATAGGCTCTCAAAGTGGGTGATTCTGCCCCTTGGGGGCACTGGAATGATCCAGGGGCATGGCAGTAGTTTGAAATGATGCGAATTTCAAATTAAAAAATGTTAAATTAGATTTCCAGGGGTGGTGCTGAAAAGGGGATGGTAGGCCTGGTAAGTTTGGGAACGAAAGTGTCTCTTGGGGGAGGGTAGCTTCAGACTCAGGAAGTGGGAGTATCAGGGACTGGGCCAGAATGAAACCTAGTGCTCTGCCCTTGCTTGCAGGCACCGGAGGGCACCAAGGGAGTTCTACATCCTCCAAATGCTAACAAGATTGCCATCAGCACCCTGAGGGCCCAGCCAGAATCTGGAAGCCAAGCAGGTGGCAGCAGTGGTAAGAGCACCTTCCTGGGGTGGTGGGCCATAGGAAGGAAGCAGGGGTTCCAGAGGTTGGTAGTTGTTTGTGCTGGTGAAATCCAGACTTGAGAACCCTCCTCACACTCTACCCCCTTGTTGCTTTCTGGAGGGCAGTTAAGAAGAAGCTGCAGAAGCACCCCACTCTGGTCCTCAGTTTCCTCATTTCTAAAGTAAGGGTTGCCAGGACAACCACTCCCGGGAAGGCTGTCCTGAGCTCGATGACCCGAGATGGTCCTTTGGGGCCATCCTGGGCAGGTTGGGCAGTGTGGGCATCCCAGGGCACACGCTGACCTGTTGGGTCAGTTGAGAATCACCAGTGGTGTCTCAGGAACAGCTTGCTGTTTTCTTTAAAAGAAATGAAGATGATTGTGACCTCAGGAGGGGGAGGAGCTGTGGAGGAGAAGGAAGGAGGAAGAGTAGGATGGTGGTTCCAGCTTGAAGCCAGGCCGGGCAGTCACACTACACAGGCACCATTGTAGGCTGGTCCAAACTGGCTGCCAGGCTCAGGGGATCATGGGATTGTGGCAGCCAGCCCTGGCATGGCCTGCAAAGTGTGGGCCACAGGTTCTAGCTGTAGCTTCAGGGGCAGATGAGGAAAAGGTTCATGGTCCAAGGAAGGAGTGGGGTGGGACTGAGAGGGAGGAGGCCAGTTGGGCAGGCTGCTGCTGGGGGACAGGGGGGCTAGGATGGAGCCCTCTGGATCCAACAGCCACAGACAGAGTGGTCTCATGGTTAGCCCAGGTTGACCACTTAGGATTGTCTATAATCTTAGCTCCAGATGATGACTTGGCTCCTCAGTGGGCTCCTGCTCACTTGCCAGCTGCGAAATGCATCAGGACACCTGAGTGGGGGGGGGGGGCACCTGGCAACCTGTTTCCCTGGGGCTCAGTGTGACCTTGGGCAGGTCATCTCTTTGGGCAAGCTCTATGACTGAATTAGCTCCTCTATGGTGAGGATGTAAGGAGAGAGTGGGGTGACAGGCTTTGTATAAGGGATTCTTCCCTGGTCATTTTCCCCCCACAGAGAGGAAGACGGACCAAAGAGACAAACCCAAGGTGCTGTCTAAGAATGATGGGTATGATGACCTGCAGGGCCGCGATCTCAAGGATGCTGGGGAGATGGGGGGAAGGATGCTGGGAAGGTGATGGGACAGATGCTGGGGAGGTGGTGGTCAGGATACTGGGGCAAGAGTGGGGCGAGGCTGGCAGCTAACCTGAGACAGCCTCAGGAGGGGGCCAAGGGGCCAAGAACATGATGCCCCTAGAGCACTGCTCTGTGCTTTGATCAGTCAGCAGATATTGGCACCTCATCTGCCCTGGATGCTAGGCTGGGGACCTGTTCTTGTGGTGCTTGGACTTGGGTACCTCTGAAACACCAGACCCCATACACTGAGCCAAACGAGGCTTCTAGTGGGCACCCTGCTAGGAAAGGCAGCTTTTGAGCCAAGCTTGGGGGCCACGAGGCATGTCAGAGAGCTGTGATCTCTTGGCCCTGCCCAGCCCATCCTGGCACGCCTAGGTTCCTCTTGTCATACAATTTGCCTTTCGTGTCCAAATTACCTTCATTCTCAGAATCCGTTGAAGAGTCTGCTTAGTGGGGCAGGTGAAAGGACAGGATTGGGCCATCCCCTAAGATCTCTGGATGATACGATCACAAACCTAACTGTGTGACTTTAGGCAAATCACTTCTCTGGGCTTCAGTTTCTTTTTCTGTATTGGTTGGATTGAGTGGCCCCTCAGGGACCTTCTGGCTCCACCTTCACAATGCTTGGGTGTATCGGGTGGCTGCATTGGGGGCATGATGGAGGACATTGGTTAAGCCAGCCCACACTCGAGGCTTTGACAGGCAGGTTTGTGGGAGAGGGTGTGGTCTCCAGTGGAGAGACCCTCCTCACATTAGCTTGTAAGTCCTGACCTGCGTCCACGACCTGCACACATGCTCTATTCCCCAGTAGAAAGTGAGCTTCTCGAGAACAGGGCCTGTTTCATCTTTGCCTCTGAAGCCTCAGAACCTAATACAAGGCTTCTTTATGGTGGAAGTGCTTATAAAAATTATACTCAATTTATTTGAAGATATGTCGTAGTGATGAGGGCTGGAAAGGGGTGGGGTGAGACCAACCCACAAAGACAGGAGTACCAGAGGAATGTCACCTGGAATGAATTTGCTGTCTCAAGCATTGTTGAGGTCAAGGTAAAGATTTATTACGCTTTTCAGTGGGCAAGAGTTCATAGAGAACCTGAAAACTTAGAGGGGTACAGGTAATGTTTATATAGAATATTCTATAGGAAACGTGCCAAATATGCTAACTGCATATTTTGGGGTGGGATTAGGGAGTAGTTAGTACTTAAAGGACCATGCACTTTTGGTATCTACTGCACAAGTATTTTACCCAGAGTTCATCAGTAAATATCCCAAGGTGGGGGGCCTACATGGAGGTGTGGTTTTAGGTCTGAAATGTCACTAAGTCACCTAATGGTCAGGGCTGACTGAAGAATGCCAGGCTACTCTCATCAATATCTTGTTAGACAAGATAAATGTAAGGGAATCTACGTATGTCTAAATCTGATACATACGATTGGTCAGTGAGTACTAAATGTGGTGATGACCCAGAACACAGCCAGCTCAGCCAGTGCACAAGTGGTTCAGACCAATAAGTTCTGTAGGTGCACCTGGCTGCTGTATCAGGAAGGGAGATAACGGTTGTTGCTGGGGCAGGCTGTGTCCTTGGACTCAGGAGAAACTGCCTTGGATAGCGTTTTGAGGTCAGGGAGAAATGAGATTTTTAGAGAGAAATGTGATTTTTAGAGAAAAATGTGATTTTATAATTGGGGCCCAAGCACATGGACCCAAGCACCCCATCAGTAGTGGGCGAGACTTATCATCCTCCCTGTTGGCCTCTTCTCCCTTTGCCAGACGGTAAGTTCCACGAGAGCAGGCAGAGCCTGCTTCGCATTGTACCCTCCCCCCAGACCTGGCACAGAGCCTTCTAGAACTGGGGTCCCCATGGCCTGCTGGCCATGGTGACTGAAGATGTGGCCCAGGCCTAGTAAACAGAGGGAGGGGAAGCCTGAGAAGACTCTACCTGTCATGGCCTGCCTGCTTGGGCCCCATCTGAGCTGAGGAGGGGCCCCAGGGTCATGGGAGGGGCTGTTGTCCTCCTGCCCAGTCCCCCATTGGCACTACTTCTGCCCCTCACAGGCGGAAGCGGGTCTACAAGCAGGCCGTCAGAGAGCTGAATGAGAACGGGGACTGCATGGACGGTGAGGTCCTCACTCCTAGAACCAGGATGCCTTCCACCATCTGCCCTCGCAGCAAGGTCAGGAAGGTGAGGCACTTACACATGCCCAGTCTCCTGGGTTCAATAGTGGCCGCTGCACCATTATCACACCCATACACCTTCATCCTCATCCCCATCCCCTTTGGCAGCTGATGTGCCCCCATGGACCTTCCTACACATGGTACAGAAGCACCAGATGCTCCTGACACTGACCTCAGCCAGCTGCACCAGCATCATGCATCACACTGCATCAGATGCAGTGCTCTGTACCAGGTGGACGCCAAGGTCAGCCTCAGGGCTGGGGGCAGTCTTCTCTGCTTGGGCTGTGCCTGCAAGTTCCACCAGAGCTGCAAGTGCAGTTTGGGGGTGGAAGCCTTCCTGGGGAGCTGGGCTGTGCAGTGGTCCAGGCAGTGCCTTAGGCGAGCCAGAGGTCTGGTGTAGACAAGAGTCAGCTTTGATGCTGGCACTCTAGTAAGTCCCTTCTGACTTCTCTTTGCTGTTCACCTTTTCATGCTTCTCTTCATTCTTGTGTTTGCAAGTCCAATTTTCTTTTCAGCTCTGGTCTTTTCATCAAGAATGCTTGAAAGTCCTCTATTTCATTGAAAGACCATTTCTTCCCCTGAAGTATTCTACTCAGTTTTGCTGGGTAGGTGATTCTTGGTTTTAGTCCTAGTTCCTTTGACTTCTGGAATATCCTGTTCCACGCCCTTCAATCCCTTAATGTAGAAGCTGCTAGATCTTGTGTTATCCTGATTGTGTTTCCACAATACTTGAATTGTTTCTTTCTGGCTGCTTGCAATATTTTCTACTTGATCTGGGAACTCTGGAATTTGGCTCCAATATTCCTAAATCATGGCTTTCAGTTAGTCCCATAATTTTTAAGTTGTCTCTCCTGGATCTATTTTCCAGGTCAGTTGTTTTTCCAATGAGATATTTCACATCATCTTCTATTTTTTCATTGTTTTGGTTTTGTCTTGTAATTTCTTTGTTTCTCATAAAGTCACTAGCTTCCAGCTGCTGCATTCTAATATTTAAGGAACTATTTACTTCAATGAGATTTTTAACCTCCTTTTCCATTTAGCTAATTCTGTTCTTTAAAGCATTCTTCTTCTCTTTGGATTTTTGGACCTCTCTTCCCATTTAGGTTAGTCTATTTTTAAAGGTGTTATTTTCCTTAGCCTTTTTTTGGGTCTCCTTTAGCAAACTGTTGACTCGTTTTTCATGATTTTCTTGTATTGCTCTCATTTCTCTTCCCAATTTTTCCTTCACCTCTCTTACTTGATTTTCAAAATCCTTTTTGAGCTGTTCCATGACCTGGGACCATTGCATA
This sequence comes from Notamacropus eugenii, assembly GCF_028372415.1. NCBI lineage: Eukaryota > Metazoa > Chordata > Mammalia > Diprotodontia > Macropodidae > Notamacropus > Notamacropus eugenii. The sequence continues at coordinate 1,138,514 of NC_092879.1, read as the reverse complement.
TTTTCTGAAGGTTTTGGATGTATAAGCCTTGATTTTTGATGTCTTCCTCTGATTGTGTTCTTTGTTCTTCCTTATTTGAAAGGATGCAAGAAAATACTTGTTCACTCAAAAAGTAACATTATATAGTCTTATTTTTTTTTTCCTTTTTTTGCGGCATTTTCCTAGCCAGTTACTTGACTTTTGAGTCCTTTGTCAAGAGGAGGGTATACTCTAGAGACCTGTAAGTTTTCAATTCCTCCACAGTGGCACAATCAAGGGAGAGGAGTTTCCTCCTTTCCTGGTCTGTGAGCAACCACAAGCACTCTTTTCTGCCCAGGATTTGTGAGTAGGATTTCCTCTCCAGACCCTCCACCAGCTCCACCATGCCAGTGCTCTTCCTCACCCCAGGACTGCCATTCAGGGCTGAGACCCAGATCAGGTGCTCGATTCCCCCAGGATCTTTACTCTGATGGCTCCAAAGTGGATGCTGCTGCTACGGTGGCCGCCTCCACCCTAGGGTGAGGGTTAGGGTTAGGGTTAGGGTAGCTCCAATGTGCCATGTTGGTGCAGCTGAGCTGGAGGGCAGGGCTCTTCTCCCTTGAGCCCAGGATGGGTGCCTCTGGGAGGCATAGGGACAGGAGCCCACCTGCTCGTGTCACATCACTTCTAGAGTGGGCTTTCTTGCTGGAGAAATGGAGTGGCAATGCCCCCTGGCCTCGCAGAAACCACCCATTTGTAGGCTATTTCCTTGTCTAGTTCTGGAAACCCTGGGGAACCTGGGGAGCTGCAGCGATATCCTTGTGGAAAACCTTAGATTCCTCCTCTGTGCCCCTGTGGAGGGAGAGATACTTTGGCCGTGAGTGTCTGTGGGTGAGTTGACTGCAGGGGGTCCTTGGAGCCAGAGAAGTTTCTGGCCCTAAGTTCTGTCAGAGGGAGGCATTCCCTCCGCAGCGTACAAACTTGTGCTCATCTGTCTAGCCTTGACTTGAACACCTCAGCGCATCGGGAGATCACTACTTCACTAGGCAGTTTGTTACATTTTTGAACAGCTTTTGCTGTTTGTAAAAGGTGGGGTGTCTTTTATTGTTGGCATGATGCTCGACCCTGGTAGACCCCAAGTGAATGTGCAAGTGAGTTAAATTAGAAAGCTGCGTTTTCTGTTCTTGTTGGCCTCCTGATAATTTTGAGGTTTCTGATCTTGCTGCCTGAGGGTGGTAGAGCAGAGATAATCCTTTCTCCACAGGACACCCCCTCTTTTTGCTTCTCCTCTTTCTGTAGCTCCCTCCATGGGCCCTCATAGGATAGATTTCTCAGGCCAAGCTCCACCAGCTCTCCTCGGCCCTTCCTCAGAAGGGGTGCCCCGGAAGTGCCTGGCCAGAGAGGTCCCAACCCACTGAGAGGCCCTCGGGGCAGCAGTGAGGGGGTGGCTCTCCCAGAACAGTGGGACAGTGACTTCTTTATGGACATGGGGACGAGGGGCATGAGAAAGCTGCTCCCTGTCCCTCCCAGCCACTTGTGGGGACTGCCTCCCACTCGGGCTGGTGGGCTGTTGTTCTCGGGTCCGCTGGGATGTATCATTTGTTCACACCACCAGATGAGACTCTGCCCATAGCTTTTCGGGGGTCTGAATGTTATGAATAAAATTTCTAGAGGAAAAGCAAAGACGAGGTAGATGAGGCAAGTTTGTCTGTATAGGTTCTCGAAAGAAGCAGGTATGCTGCTAAGGCAGACACACACCTCCAGAAGCCAGAGGAAGCAACTGTGTCCCTGTCCTGAAACACAAGGTCCCTCCCCCATTTCCTCATTGACTGAGTACTCTGAGGTGTACGACTTTCCTGCACACTTCCCTCATGGTTCACCTTGATATGTTTTCCTCCCTCCATATCCATCACATGTTCATTTAAATCAGCTATAACTCCTCTCTGGAAGGAGAAGGTGACCTTCATGAAGTAGTTAAGCATGCAAACTTTAAGCCTGTTTTACCCTGCGCCTCATTCTTGACTTCCAGCCCCAGATGAGACTGGTGTCATTGCGACCTTTTTTTGCTTTTCTCCTGACTCGAGGTATATATCTGTTGCAAGGAAATCCACTTCCCTATATCTGTGTGGAGACACCATCTCTTTCCATTTCTCATGAACACTGGCTTGCTGTGTTCTGCCCATGTGGTCTTGGCTAAGCCCTTTGTCCTTCTGGGTCAGTGGTCCCCTGAGGCTGACTAGGGATGCCTCAACCGTGTCTATCAGGAGAAGCCAGGGCAGACCCCAAGCCTGGAGCTCTAGGTGTTGCAGGAGGGTTTCTGGGCGGCTGCCACAGGAGGGGTGTGGCTGAAGGACAACAAGTCCACTTTGCAGATGGTAAATATTAGATCTCAGAGGAGGAGCAGTGGCCCAAGCCCACCTGGACAGTTAAGTAGCTGAGCTGATCCAGGGCAGCCACACTGGCAGGAGACAGGGCACCCATTGTGCCTGCAGCTCTGGGCATGGGCAGTAACCTCCTCCATTTCTTTGATCTCATTTGTGTCAATAATATTCATTACAGCAAGTGGAGAGATGGCTGATCTCAGATCTGGGTTCAATTCCTGCCTATGACACATCCCTTGTTGTGTTCCAGGCAGCTGGGCTGGGTGAAGGTGGGCATTGCACAGGAAGGTGGGGAAGGGTGGCTGCAGTCCCTGCCTGTCCACTGCTCCCTCATTGCCAGGCCAGCCCTTCCCTCCATCCCTCTGTCCATCTTAAGGAGAAGGAGCAGCAGTGGCTGGAGAACCTGAGAAAGGAGGAGGAGGAGCTGCTGAGAAAGCAGAAGATGGAGAAGGACAAGCTCCCACACCTGGAAGAGGTCAAGCATGTACATCTGGAGGAAATGAAGCGGTGAGCATCTGCCCCTGTCTTGCCACTGCCCACTCCCTGGCTCTTGGCGAGGCCTTGGGGAATGGGGGTGCCAGAGTAGGATGGAGGGGGTCTCCAAGCCCAGGGACAAGTCCATTCCTCCTTGTACCCCTAGGAACCTAGAAGAGTTCTTTCAGAAGGTTGGGCAGGCCCAGGAGTGGGCAGAACAGCTGGAGATAGAGGAGAAGAACCACCCTGAGCAGTACCTGGCTCAGCTGGAGAAGGACCCAGTTCAGTTGGAGAAGGACCCAGCTCAGCTGGTGCAGAACCTGGATCAGTTGGTGCAAGATCCTACTCAGCTGGAGAAGAATGAGGAGGTCACTGGCGACTCTGGGTCCTGGATCCTGAGGGGGGTGCTGACTGCATGGGGCTGGGCTGGGCAGGGGTCTGACCTAATGGGAGCTGACCAGCTGTCTTGGGGGTTCTGGCAGGTAAAGGATGGGTGGCAGACTGAGAAAGCTGGGAAGAAAGTGTCCAAGAAGCTGGAGGAGGCTGAGACCTGGAGGCAGATGCAGGAGGCCAAGATCTGGAGGCAGATGCAGGAGTCTGAGGTCTGGAGGCGGAAGCAGGAGGCTGAGGCCTGGAGGCGGATGCAGGAGTCCGAGGCCTGGAGGCAGATGCAGGAGGCTGAGGCCAGGATGCGAATGCAGGAGTCTGAGGTCTGGAAGTGGAAGCAGGAGGCTGAGGCCTGGAGACAGATGCAGGAGGCTGAGGTCTGGAGGAGGATGCAGGAGGCTGAGAATCAGAAGCGGATGCAGGAGGTTGAGGTCTGGAGGTTGAAGAGGCTCCAGCAGGTAAGGGGGATGAAGCATTGGACTGGGACATCCTAGGAAGGAAGCCCCAGTGGGTGGGGAAGGATGGAGGCCTAGGGAGGCAGGAGCAGAGTTGTCCATCCTCAGTTCCTTAGTCCCCATAGGACAAGGGACCTTCCTTGTGGGGCAGCTAGTTGTAGAGCCCAGCGTGTTGGGCTTTGAGTCAGGAACACCCAAATTCAGATCTGCCTCAACATTTAGTAATTGAGCGACCCTGGCCAGGTCACTTAACTGTTGCCTGCCTCAGTTGCCTCTTCCATAAAATTCCATTTGCCTCCCAGAATCGTTGGTAAGGAACAGAGAGGCTGACCCAAGCCAAGCACCCTAGAAATGCCATAGTCATTGTCATTCTTCCTTGGCATAGGACTGCAGCAACAACCACCCTAGCACACAGGGTGATCTCTGGCACAGGTTTTTTGATCTGCTTTTCTAAGGGAAAGACAAATTTAAAGGGGTCAACAGTCCTACTTTAATTACAGATAAGTTGAAAAAAGTGAGTATAGAAAACACAAGCAGAAAAATTGGCACAAAGATCAACAGACAGTGCTCCAACTGCCTGAACAAAGTAACACAACCACCTTCATACACCTCCTGATGGGACAGCACCAACCTCTGAGTAGCTGGGGGGCTCTTAACAAATGGCTACCCAGAGTCCCATCCAGGGAATCAAAAGGTCCTTCTCATGAGCAAGCCCCCAAAGCCAAATACCAGCCTCTCAGAACATGTAACAAAGACCTGATTGGCTCAGAGCCTGAAGGCATGAAACCTATATGACTCAGCACAGCTGTCAATCATCAGGGGTCAAAGGAGATTAATCCCTCAGATCCTCACAATTTAGCCTGAGCCTGGGAAACTGAACTCCAAAAAGAAAACTACAAAAATCCCACTTTGCTTATGCTCACAAGGGTCCAGCCCCACAAGCGAGGAGGGGACTGAGGGAAAAGACTCCTGACAGTTCTCCGCCCTTCACCCCATGGGTAACAAAAAGGAGAAGGGGGCTTCTTTCTGGGATGAGTGCTTTCCCTCCCTCACCTGTTCCTTTCTGGGGGGCTAAGCCAAATTGTTCTTTAGCCCAGAATATTCATTCCCCAGTCAAATGTGGGCACTTTGGCAATTTGGACTCATTGATGGTTCATGTACAATCTTTGACTTAGAGCTTGAAGGGGCCCGGAGTTATTTTGCTCTTCCCACTTCGCCCTGACCCTGGCCTTCCCCGCCCAGCCTGCCTGACAGGGCTCCCTCTCTTTCCCACCTCCAGGAGAAGGAAGAGGGAAGGTACCAGGAGCAGCTGCAAAATGAGGAGAAGGAACAGGAGCTTCTGCAGCAGAAGGATGAGGCCCCAGGGATCTGGGAGCAGCAGCTAGTCCTTGACTGGTTTCAGGCTGAGTGGTGAGGGCCTCCCCACTTGCCATGCCTTCCCCACCTCTGTGTGTGTGTTTTGTTTGTGTGTGTTTGTGTGTGTGTGTGTGTGTGTGTGTGTGTGTGTGTGTGAGAGAGAGAGAGAGAGAGAGAGAAGACTATGTGTGTGAGAGAGACTGTGAGTGTGTGAGTGTGAGGGTATGTGTGAGAGAGGGGCTGTGAGATAGTGAATGTGTGTGAGCAGGATTGGGTGTGTACGTGACTGAGAGAGACTGAGTGTGAATGAGATCCCAGCAGACTCCCGGGGGCTTTGCCAAACTCTGCTTGGACGGGGGGCTTGATAGGGATGTTCTGGACTACGGTGAGATCTAGGCCTGTGTCTTGGCTGTATCTTTTACTCTCAGTATGGCCTTATGCCCATCCCTTCCCTCCTCTAAGACTCAGTTTCTTTTCCTGAAAACAGGGTGATAATTGAACTCTGTCTTGAAGTTCACGGGGTCATGGTGGGCCCTGGTCCATAGTTGCCCACCATTTTGGGGGGATCCTGAGCTTGTGGTTGTGTTGGTGGCAGGGCAGGGTCTTGGAAATGATGGATTTTCAGATCAGGGAGCAGTTGGTGTCACAGAGGATCTGCACGATTCCCCAAACCGATGCTATTCTGCTGCATTCTTCCTTCACCATTCTGGGCCCAGTTCACCGTCTTCCCTTGGACAGGCCATCTCTCCTTTGTTCTTTGACCACAAGTAAGAGCCTTGATCCCTCACACTCAGTCTAGAGCAGATGCTAAGTTAAGGCCTTTCTCCTTCATTTGTATATGTACCCATTGGGGTGACAGTCTACCTGTATGGGATAATCAGGGCAGGATGTATTCTTTGCCTACTTTGTTTTCCAGTGTGGGCAGCTAGGCTGAGTCTCCTTCACTTTTTTAAGGTCTCACAACTGTTTTGAGAGGTATACATTTGCAGGTATTAACCCCATCTTGTGGAAAAGGAAACTGAGGCTTAGGCTTTTTATGAGACTTGATTATTAGATGATTAGTAATTGTTGGCAGAAGGATTCAAGTCCAAGGAAGTGTTTATTTTTATTTATGTATTTTAAAAATAAGTTTCATTATTGTCTTTGACAGATATGCTTCCTTTCCTCCACCCATTGAATTGAAAGGAAAGATAAGCTACACCAACCCCATTTGGGCAGCATTGTGGGAACAAGAGGGATTGCTATGACTGTTTAGTCTGTTGTCCTTTCCTTAGGCTTTTGAGCTGACACCATTCTGTCATCGTGCCTGAACTCCTGGGACTTCTCTCAGTGCCAGGTCATCGGAGTCTTCCCAGGTCTTCCTGAATGTCTCATTGGTCATTTCTTGCTGCATGGGAACATTCTGTCACACTCGCAGATCACATTTTGATCAGCCCTCCCCCAGTCGTCTTGTTCCCTCTGTGGTAGAGATACTTCCACTGTGTCTGTGTGGTTCCAGCCTCTCCCCCTTGTAACTGTGGCCTCTCGTTGTGTCTGAGAGCCCTTTCTACTTCCTCAGGTAGCACAGAAAGACCTGAGAAGTTAAAGAATTAAAAAAGCCTAGAGAACTCACTAAATCTTTTCTATTTTTTTTCCATCTGTTTGATGTTCTAGTTCCAGCCTTAGATGCTTGCAGGATGATGCACTTACTTGGGCTCTCCAGCCACATCCCATATATGCTTGTTTTCATGCTGTTTTCTGAGGTATCCCTGCTCCTAATTAACCTTCCACCCTGGTTCTGCATGAGACTTTACAGATCACTTTGTATTTTTACCTGGCGTCTCTTCACTTGATGAGGAGATCAAGTGTGGACTCTTGGGTTCCTTTTACAGCAAGACTTCTGTAGGAAAATGCTGATCTTGTCCACTTTGCACTTTTTCCAAGTGGCTGGCTTATTTAAGTGAGAATTGCTTCAATTTTGTCCCATCTCTTCTAGTTAAAATTTTTCTTAGTTGGCATTATTCTTGACCTTTACTGGAACAAGTGAGTCTGACTGTACCCAGATGGCAGAGGCATCTCCAGGCGTGTTACACACGTCAATCAATAACCACTTGTTTTCTTGACCTTCTGTGTTTCTCTTGAGTCCTGTGTTTTCTATTAAGCGTTAATTTTTTTCCCCCTCTGTAGGATTGTTATACTCATTTTTAAGCCAATCTCTTGACTGATTCTTTGGCTCATTAAGGAGACCCTGTAGCATTCTGTAGCTACAATCCTTTTAACATTTTGGACTGTTAGAAGTCAGAGGTCAAGGTGGACAGCTATAAGGAAAGAGGAGGGATGGGGTCAAGACAGGTTGTGTGCCCTTGCTTCATACCTACTCATTTAACTTGCATCATCTTTAACATGTGGACCCATCTACATTGGGTGGGGCAGTTTCAACACTAAGTTCCCTTCCTCTGATGAAATTCCTGGTCCAGATATGAAATTGCTTCCCTATACTTGCATGTATATTTATGCATCTCTTACACTAATCATTTCTTTTGGTTTCATAACTCTTTACACTCAGTCTAATTTGATCTCTGAACGATCTCTATAAGGTCTTCCAAGTGCATCAGTTGGGAGCCTGAGCCATGGCACCTATTCTGAGAACTATACAGGGAGGGATGTTCTGTTGGGAAGCAGTGCTGGTTCCCAGCTCCTTCATCAGTGTCTCAGGTTGGAATAAGTGGTGAAATGTATGTGGTGCTGGAGAGAGAAAGGAGGGCTTAGGCACTTATATGCCACCTTTCCTCTGGCAGAAGAATGTTTGGGAATGTCCTTGGAAAAGATAGAACAGAAAATACATTTCAATTCATTGAGCACTTATTAAGTCCCTGCTATGTAGAAGACACTTGGTATAGGGGTACCCAGACAGAAACAAACCAGGCCCTGCCCTCTAGGCCTGTGTCTTGGCTGCAACAGCAGTAAGTGGTGTGTTAAGCCCTGGGGATAGTGGCAGATGGTGCTGTGGGGTGGGCTTTGGGTCAAGGTCAGCTCTCTGCCCCATCCCCTCTTCCTGCTGGTGACTTGACGAGGTTGGGCTCTTGGTTTTCAGGGATCAGCAAGAGAAGGCGAGATTATTGAAGGAACAACAGGAGAAGAAGGAGAAGGTGAGGCACTGAGTGGGACCTAGAGTGGCCTCGGTCTCCTCATCTGTGCACTGACGGGTCCTAGGTTGTGACTACAGCTGTGCCCCTTCTCCCCATGGCCCGTTCTAAGGCTACTGCCGCTGGCCACTCAGGCTTTTTCTGGGAACGGGACAGGAGGTGGAGGGCAGCACCTTGGGTGAGTTTCCAGGGCTCACACCTATACTTTGTTGGTTCCAGGAGGAGTGTCAGCACCAGGAGCAGGAGAAACAGAAGCTGCAGGAGGAGGCCATGGACACTGCAGCTGCTGCCTGGGTCAGTAACATGTTCTCGCGTATGTGAGTGTGTGGGTATATTTACAAATTTGTTTATTTATTTTTAGTTTTCAGCATTCACTTCTATAAGATTTTGAGTTCCAAATTTTCTCCCTATCTCTCCCCTCCTCTCACCCCAAGACAGCATGCACTTTGCTGTAGGCTCTACACATACATTCATATTAAACCTATTTTCAGTATTAGTCATGTTGTAAAGAAGAAATAGAACCAAAGGGAGAAACTATGAGAAGGAAGAAACAAAACAAAACAACAAGAGAAAAGGAGAGCAAATAATATGCTTCCAACTCCATTCAGCCTCCCAAGTTCTTTCTCTAGATGTGGATAACATTTCATAATGTTCTATTTCTCTTCTTTAGTCATAAAATTTCTCCATTCTCCCAAAGTCTGACAGGTAGACTATTCCTTTCTGTCCCAATTTGCTCATTGTATCAACCTCTATATCAACATCATGTATGCGTTTTGATTTTGCTTTCCTATATGTTGTACGATGTTGGTCTATGGCTGTTCTCATCATGCTATTTTGCAGTTTTTCCAGCAGATTTTGTCAAACAGTGAGTTCTTATCTCAGAAGCTGGGGTCTTTAGGTTTATAAAACAGTAAATTACTATAATCATTGACTACTGTGTCTTGTGTATCTAACCTATTCCACTGGTCCACCTATTCCACCTATGTGTATCTAACCTATTTCGCTGGCTATTTATTAGCCAGTAAGAAGTAATTTTGATGATTGCTGTTTTACAATACAATTTAAGATCTGGTATGGCTAGGTGACCTTCTCTTGCATTTTGTGTCATTAATGACTTTGACATTCTGGACCTTTTGTTCTTTCCGATGACTTTTAATATTATTTGTTTTAGCTCTATAACCTTTTTTTGTAGTTAGATTGGAATGGCACTGAATAAGCAAATTAATTTAGGCAGAATTGTAATTTTTATTGTATTACCTCCTCCTCCTCAGGAGCAACTGATATTTTTCCAATTATTTAGATCTGACTATTTGTGTGAAAAATATTTTGTAATTGTGTTCTTACAGTTCTTGGGTATGTTTTGGGAGGTAGACTCACAAATATGTTATAATATCCACGTTAACTTTAACTGGAATTTCTCTGTCTCTTGCTGTTGGGCTTTGTTAGTAATGTATAGAAATGCTGATAGTTTATATGGGTTTATTTTATATCCTGCCACTTTGCTAATTTTGTTTATTATTTCGAGTAGCTTTCAAGTATTTTGTTATTTCAAGTAGTTTTTTACTTGATTCTCTAGGATTCTGTAAGTATATCATCATATCATCTGCAAAAAGTGATAACTTAGTTTCTTCTTTGCCTATTCTAATTCCTTCAATTTCTTTTTCTTCTCTTATTGCTAAAGCAGTATTGAATAACGTATTGAATAGCAGTGATGATAATGGACATCCTTGTTTAACTTCTGATTTTATTGGAAATGCTTCTACCTTATCCCCATTACATATAATGCTTGCTTATGGTTTTAGGTAGATGCTACTTATCATTTTAAGGAAGTCTCCATGTATTCCTATTTTCTCAGTTGTTTTTAATAGGAATGGGTGTTGTATTTTCTCAAGAGCTTTTTCAGCATCTACTGAGATATTTATATGGTTTCTGTTAGTTTTGCTCTTGATATGGTCAATTATGCTGATAGTTTTCCTAATATGGAGCCAGCCCTGCATTCCTGACATAAATCGTACCTGGTCACAGTGTATTGTCCTCATGATGGGTTGCAGTAATCTTTTGGCTAATCTTTTATTTAAAATTTTTCATGTATATTCACTAGGGAAATGAGTCTATAATTTTCTTTTTTTAATGTTTATTTATTTATTTTTAGTTTTCAACATTCATTTCCACAAAATTTTGAGTTCCAAATGTTCTCCCCATCTCTCCCCTCCCACACCCCAAAACGCTGAGCATTCTGATTGCCCCTTCCCCAATCTACCTTCCCTCCTAACATCCCTCCCTTCCCTTATCCCCATCTTCTCTCTTGTCTTGTAGGGCAGGATAAATGTCTATACCCCATTACATTTATTTCTTATTTCCCAGTTGTACACAAAAGCAATTCTCAACATTTGTTTCTAAAACTTTGAGTTCCAACTTCTCTTCCTCCCTCCCTCCTCACCCATCCCCACTGAGAAGGCCAGCAATTCAATATAGGCTAGATATGTGTAGTTTTACAAATGACTTCCGTAATAGTCATGTTGTGTAATACTAACTATATTTCCCTCTATCCTATCCTGCCCCCATTTCTTCTACTCTCTCTTTTGACCTAGTCCTTCCCCAAGAGTGTTTGCTTGTGATTGGACCTTCCTCCCATTTGCCCTCCCTTCCATCATCCCCTTCCACTCTCTTTATCCCCTTCTCCCCTACTTTCCTGTTGTGTATGATGAGCTTTCATCCCAAATTGAGTGTGCATGTCATTCCTTCCTTGAGGCAAATGTTATGAGAGTAACCTTCACTTTATCCCTCACACTTACCCCCTTTCCCCCTCCATTGCAAAAGCTTTTTCTTGCCTCTTTTATGAGAGATAATTTGCCCCATTCCATTTCTCCCTTTCTCCTCCCAATATATTCCTCTCTCACCCCTTAATTTTATTTTTTTAGATATGATCCCTTCCCATTCAATTCACCCTGTGTTCTCCATATATATACATATGTATCTATATATGTCTATAAATAGATATATACGTGTATGTGTGTGTGTATGTGTATAATCCCTCCAACTACCCCAATTTTGAGAAAAATCTCAAGGGTTACAAATATCATCTTTCTATGTAGGAATGTCAACAGTTCAACTTTAGTAAGTCCCTTATGACTTCTCTTTGCTGTTTACCTTTTCATGCTTCTCTTGATTCTTGTGTTTGAAAGTCAAATTTTCTATTCAGTTGTGGTCTTTTCATCAAGAATGCTTGAAAGTCCTCTATATCGCTGAATGCCCACTTTTTCCCCTGAAGTATTATACTCAGTTTTCCTGGGTAGGTGACTTCTAGTTTTAATCCCTGTTCCTTTGACTTCTGGAATATCATAATCCAAGCACTTCGGTCCCTTAATGTAGAAACTGCAGGATCCTGTGTTATCCTGATTGTATTTCCACAGTACTCTAATTATTTCTTTCTGGCTGCTTGTAATATTTTCTCCTTGACCTGGGAACTCTGGAATTTGGCTGCAATATTCCTAGGCATTTCTCTTTTTGGATCTCTTTCAGGAGGTGATCAGTGGATTCATTCAATATTTATTTTGCCCTCTGGTTCTAGAATATCAGGGCAGTTTTCCTTGATAATATCTTGGAAGATAAAGTCTAAGGTCTTTTTCTGATCATGGTTTTCAGGGAGTCCCATAATTTTTAAATTGTCTCTCCTGGATCTATTTTCTAGGTCAGTTGTTTTTCCAATGAGGTATTTCACATTATCTTCTATTTTTTCATTCTTTTGGTTTCTCATAAAGTCATTAGCTTTGATCTGCTCCATTCTCATTTGTAAAGAACTATTTTCTTCAGTGAGCTTTTGAACCTATTTTCCCATTGGCTAATTCTGCTTTTTAAAGCATTGTTCTCCTCACTGGCTCTTTGGACCTCTTTTGCCAATTGAATTAGCCTATTTTTAAAGGTGTTATTTTCTTCAGCATTTTTTGGGGTCTCCTTTAGCAAACTGTTGACTCGCTTTTCATGATTTTCTTGTGTACTCTCACTTATCTTCCCAATTTTTCCTTCCACCTCTCTCACTTGATTTTCAAAATCTTTTTTGAGCTCTTCCATGGCCTGAGACCGTTGCATATTTATTTTGGAGGCCTCTGATGGTAAACATTGTTCTTCCCTATCTGAAAGGATGGAAGGAAGTACCTGTTCACCAAGAAAGCCACCTTCTGTAGTCTTATTTTTTCCCCTTTTTTGGAAATTTTCCCAGCCAGTTACTTGAATTTTGAGTCCTTTGTCAAGAGGAGGGTATATTCTGGGGACCTGTAAGTTCTCAGTTCCTTGAAGGTGGCACAATCAAGGGAGAGGAGTTTACTCTCTGGCCTGCTAGCAGCTGAGGTTCAAATCAGCTGCTCAATTTCCCCAGGGCCTTTAGGCTGAGACCTCCAGAAAGGGACGCTGCTGCTGCTGCCACCACCATGACCACCATTGCCACCTGGGGCTGGGGCCAGGCGGGACCTTGCTCTCCTCCCGCCCTTAGGAAAAGCCCTCTCACTGACCCCTGAAGCTCTATTTGACCTTTTTGAGTTGAGGGATCTGGAAATCTCCACTGCTACTATAGGGACCCCGCCCCTGTGACTTGCTTTTGTCCCACTGCTCCAGGTGCTGTGCTACCAAGCCCGCACTACACACTATCCCACGTCAGGTGTGACTGACCTGTCCCTTCAACCTTCCAGGTCACCCTGGGCTGGAAATGTCTTTCACTCTGTCATTCTAGGGCACTAGAAAGTGCTCTAGAGTTTGGTGAGACTAACTTTTTACAGGTATTTTATGGGCTGTGGGGGAAGAGTTAGAATATGAGTGTCTTTCTACTGTGCCATCTTGGCTCTGCCCCTCTATAATTTTCCTTCCCTGTTTTGTCTCTTCTCGGTTTATGTATCAGCCCCATCTTTGCATTATAAAAAGAATCTTGTAGGACGCCTTCTTCACTTATTTTCCCAAGTAGTCTATATTGTATTGGAATTAGTAGGTCTTTAAATGTTTGATAGAATTCACTTGTAAATCCATCTGGCTCTGTATTTTTTCCTAAGGAGTTAATTGGTGGTTTTTTCAGTTTCTTTTTCTGAAATGGAGTTATTGAAGTATTTTATTTCCTCTTCTTTTAATTTGGTCAATTTATATTTTTGTAAATATTCATCCATTTCACTAAGATTGTCAAATTTATGGGCATACAGCTGAGCAAAGTAATTTCTAATTATTGTTTTAATTTCCTCTTTATTGGAGGTGAGTTCATCCGTTTCATTTTTGATATTGATAATTTGGTTTTCTTCTTTCTTTTTTAAAATCATCTTGACCAAAGGTTTATCAATTTTATTGTTTTTTTCATAAAACCATCTCAATTTTATTTATTAGTTCAATAGTTTTCTTAATTTCAGTTTTATTACTCTCTCCTTTGGTTTTCAGTATTTCTAATATGGTATTTATTTGGAGATTTTCAGTTTGTTCTTTTTGTGACTTTTTCAGTTGCATGACCAATTAATTGATCTCCTCTTTCTCTATTTTATTCATGTAAGCATGAAGAGATGTAAAACTTCCCTGAAGAACTGTTTTCCATTTAACCTGAAGATAACAAGGTTCAAAAGGAAAACTTCAAATGAAAATCTCACCAAAGTTGAAGGAGAATGTTGAGGCAACGCAGTTACATGAGAGCCTTGCTAGAAAACACAGTGTGCAGTTGAATGTTGCACACCAAAAAAGAAAAAAACTACAAAAAAGTCATCTTAATGAGGACTCCAAGAATATGAACACTCTGGCATCATCAATGACTGATGATGACCTCCAAGGTGAAAATAATCCAAATAACACTCAAATAAATTCAGGTAAATCTGTTTATAATGTTTTGCCTGAAACAGAAAAAACGCCAGATGTCAAGACCGAAGAATATAACGTTGCCTTTGAGGACTGCTTTAGCTGCATCCCAGAAATCTTGGGTCAATGCATTACATCTGAAATATGCTATATTGTTAAATCATCAATGAGAAATACATCCACAAAAATGCTATATTGCTGTCCTAAAAGAGCACCTAAAGGTGTGAGAAATGAACTAGTGGATAAAGAGAGACTAAAAACTAGGGGAAGAATGAACACTGCTGAAAGCATAATCATGCAGTGGAGAGAGGATGTGAAGGGACCAAGGGCTCAGAAAACAAATTGCTCTGTCACCATTGGTGGGAAAAATAAGGGATTTCTGGGAAGCTCTCCATCAACAGAGAAAGGCAGGTTAGAGGCTCCATGTCTTGTATCAGAAATATGCTGTGTTATAAAAACATCACCACAAATAAGATGCACAGAGGTGCCAGGTAGTGCACCCAAAGGAATGTGTGAAGATATGGTTAAGAAGCAAGTGGATAAGGAGAAATTAAAAACTCAGGTGATGGTGGACACAATGGAAGGGACAAGCAACCAGTGGAGGGAGGAGGTGATGCAGTCGAGGGTTGAAGTAGAGATGGTTTCACTGGCAAGGTTTCATGTATTACATCTGAAATATGCTGTATTGTTAAAGAATCACATCTATGAAAATGTTTTGTCACCCTTCTAAAAGAGTGTCTAAACATATACTGAGAAAAAAAACATCATACTGAAACATATCATACAGAACATGTCAGTTCTGGCTGAGGTTTTCATTGCTATTCAAGATTAGCATAAGAAGAGAAGTCTGAATGTATCTGACTGGAATGAGTGGCAGTGATCCTGGTTCAGATTCTCAATGAGAAGTATTTTTGTTGCTGTGCTAGATATATTTCTTTCTGGATTCAGATGTTTTGTTTTTAAAGTTTTGATCTTTTCCTTTTGGTCTCTTAAATAACCTTCTCTTTGGCATGCTGTCACAGGATGTCATTTGCTTTGAAAAGGAAAACTCAATTTATGTGTAGCTGAAATTGGAAGGTGAGATGACTGTGCGCCAAACCAAAAGTTGTTTACTTATGGAGTCAGCACTTGTTAGTTACGTAAAGTTCTTTGTTTTTGGTATCTGCTTAATAAATATATTAAGTGATTTTTCAAAAAAAAAAACCCAACAAGCTGTATTCACTGCATCCCATAAGTTTTGGTAGGTTGTCTCATTGGTGTCCTTCCCTTGAATAAAGTTATTAATTGTTTCTATGATTTGTTGTTTGACTCACTCATTCTTTAAGATTAAATTATTTAATTTCCAATAAATTTTTGTTCTTTTTTTCCGTGATCCTTCCTTTTTTACATATAATTGTCACTGCATCACGACCTGAAAAAGGATTTATTGACTGTTTCTGCCTTTCAGCACTGGATTGTGAGGTGTTTATGTCCTAGTACGTGGTTAATTGTTGTGCATGTGCCATGTACCACTGAGAAAAATGTATATTCCTTTGTATCTCCATTCCGTGTTCTCCAGAGCTCTATCATATCTACCTTTTTCCAGAATTCTACTCACCTCCTTAACTTCTTTCTTGTTTATTTTGAGGTTATATTTATCAAGTTCAGAGAGGACAGGTTGAGGTACCCCACTAGTATAGTTTTGCTGCCTATTTCTTTCTGTAATTCCCTTAAGTTCTCCTTTAAGAATTCTCATGCTATACCACTTGGTCTGTATATGTTTATTAATGATATTATTTCATTGTCTATGTTGTCTTTTAGCAGGATATAATTTCCTTCCTTATCTCTTTTGATTAGATCTATTTTTGCTTTTGCTTTGTTTGAGATTAGGATTGCTACCCCTACTTTTTTTTTTTACTTCAGCTGAATCATAATATATTCTGTTGCAGCCTTTTAATTTTACCCTGTCTATATCCTCCTGTTTCAGATGTGTTTCTTGTAAACAACATATTGTAGGATTATGTTTTTTAATACATTCTGCTACCTGCCTCCATTTTATGGTAGATTATATCCCATTCACATTCAGAGATATGATTACTAGCTGTGTCTTTCTCTCCCTCATATTCCTCTCCCCCATTTATGCTTTAATTTCTCCCTTCTCTCTTCCCTTACTTAAAATTTTTACTTTTAACCACTGCCTCCCTCAGTCTTCCCTTCCTTCTATCAGCCCCTCTCCCTTTTCTTTGCCTTTCCCCCTCCTACTGCCTGTAGTGAAAGTTAGATTTCTTTACTTGACTGAGTATGTTATTCCCTCCTTGAACCAAATCTGATGAAAGTAAAGCTCAAACAATGGTCATCTCCCTCCCTTCTTTCTCTCTGCCATAATATATTTTTGTGCCTCTTTATGTGATGTTATTTACTCTTTTGTGCCTCCTCCTTTACTCTTCCTCCATTATAATCCCTTCATACCCTTTAATTACGTTTTTTATCATCACATCAGTTAATTTATACCCCCTCCTTTCATCTATATATATATATATATATATATATATATATATATATATATATATATATATATATATATATATATAATATTCCTTTTAAATGCCCTAATAAATATACAATTCTCACAAGTAACAAGTACTATTCTCTCATATAGCAATGTAAACAGTTTCCCCATATTGAATGACAAGTTTTGTTTTGTTTTTCCCCTGCTAACCTTTTTATGCCTCTCTTGAGTCTTGTATTTGAAAATCAGATTTTCTAATGAGCTCTAACCTTTTCCTCAGGAAGGTCTGGAAATCCCTTATTTCATCAAATATATACATGGAGTCTTCCCTAAGATGATAGTTATCATCTATGCCAAACCATTAGCAAGCATCACATGTAAAGGGGATAAGCTAGAAGCATTTCAAATAAGATTGGGCATGAAATAAGGACGTCCATGATCACCACTGTTTTTCAATGTGGTACTACTGTATTGACATTAACTAACAATGTTAGATTTAGCAATAAGAGAAGAAAAGAAATGAAGGAATTAGAACAGCGAAAAAGAAACAAAGCTGCCACTCTTTGCAGATGATATGATGGCATACTTAGAGAATCAAGTAAAACATTACTTGAAATAAGAAACACATTTAGCAAAATTGTGGGATATAAAGTAAACCCTCATATATCATCAGCATATATATGTATGAATGTATGTATACATGTATGTATATGTACATGTATATACATATATACATACAACTAACAAAGCCCAACAGCAAAGGATAGAAAGAGAAATTCCTTTCAAAGTTACATTACAAAGTATTTGGGAATGTACCTGCCAAAATAAACCCAGGCACTATGTGAACACAATTACAAAACACTTTTCGTGCAAAGTCAGATCTAAATAGTTGAAAAAATGTCAGTTGCTCTTGGCTAATATGAACTAATATAATAAAAATGATAATTCTACCTAAATGAAATTACTTTTTCAGTGCCATACCAATCAAACTATCTAAAATTATTTTGCAGAGCTAGAAAATATCAGAATTCATCTGGATGAACAAAAGGTCCAGAATATCATGGGAATTAATGAAAAAGAATGCTAGGGAAGGTGGCTTAGCCATACCAGACCTTAAATTTATTATAAAGCAACAATCATTAAAACTGCTTGGTACTGGCTAAGAAACAGAGTGGTTGATCAATGGAATAGATTAAATACACAAAACACTGTAGTAAATGACCATATTAATTCTAATGTTTGAAAAATCCAGAGAATCCAGCTTCTGGGAGAAGAACTCACTACTAGATGAAAACTTTGGGGAAAGCTGGAAAACAGTGTGGTAGAAACTATATATAGACCAATATCTTATACTGTATAGCAAGAGAAGGTAAAAATGGGTACATGATAAGGGGGATACCATAAGCAAATAATGATAGCATGGAATAGTTCACCTGTCATTTCTATGCAGAAGGGAAGAATTTAGGATGAAAGAAGACATAAAGAGCATTATAAAATGTAAAATAGATAATTTTTATTATTATGAAATGAAAAGAAGTTTTTTTTTGTTTTTGTTTTTTGTTTTTTCCAAACAAATTCAATGCAACCATGATTATAAGGGAAACAGAAAGTTGGGAAATGATTTTATAGCAAATTTCTCTGATAAAGGTCTCATTTCTCTAGTACATAGAGAACAGAGCCAAATTAATGAGAATGAAAGTCCTTCCCCATTGCATAAATAATTAAAGGATATGAAAAGCAAGTTTTCAGGGGAAGAAATCAAAGCTCTCTATAGTCATGTGATAAAATGTTCTAAATTGTTGTAGATTAGAGAAATGCACATTAAAACATATCTGAGGCACCAACTCACTTCTATTAGACTGACCAATATGACAGAAAAGGAAAATCATTAATGTTGGGGGGGATGTAGGAACATTGAGACACTAACGCATTGTTGTTGGAGTTGTGAACTGTTCCAACCATTCTGGACACCAATTTGAAACTATGCCCAAATATCAATTAAACCTAGTAGGTTTGTAATTAAGAGAGATCAAAAAAAGGGGGAAGGATCTACATGTACAAAAATATTCATAGAAGCTCTTTTTTTGTGGTTACAAGGAATTGGAAATTGAGGGGATGCCCATCAATTGGGGAACGGCTGAACAAGTTGGGATATATGGATATAATGGAATGTTGTTGTGGTATAAGAAATGACGAGCAGGCAGATTTCAGAAAAACCTCGAAAAATTTACATTAACTGATGCTAAGTCACATAAGTAGAGCCAGGAGAATATGAAACACAGTAAAAGTAGCATTGTAGGACTATCAACTATGAATGACTTAACTCTTCTCAGCAACACAGTGATCTAAGACAATTCCAAAAAACAGAGGAGGAAAAATGCTATTCACATCCAGAGGGAAAAAATTGATGGACTCTGAATACAGATCAAAACATACCATTTTCACTTTCTTCATGTTTTTTTCTTTGGGGCTCTTTCTTTTTCCACAATGTGACTAATATGGGAATGTGTTTTACAAGACTGTGCACATATAATCTATATTAAATTGCTTACTGTCTTAGGAAGGGGGAAAGGGAGGGAGAGGGAGAAAATTTGGAACTCAGTGTTTTAAAAATGTCTGCTAAAATTTGTCTTTACATGTAGTCTAAAAGTAAAATATTATTTAAGAAAACTCTTATGGGCACCTCCTGGCCCCCTCAGTCTGTTTTACTCCAACCCCAGCCTTCCCACATGCCATGCTCAGTGCCAGCCACACCACCATTATCCTCCTTACCAGAGCTGCCTGTCGGGGCCCGGTTGCCAGCCTGTGCCAGGATGGCTGGAATGGTCTTAGTCATGAGGCCTGTTGAATTATTTCAAGATGAGACTATCCATCTGAGGCAATCAAAGGGGCTGTTATTGGTATTGACTTGGGTACAACTAATTCCTGCATGGCAGTAGTGGAAGGGAAACAAGCAAAGGTGTTGGAAAATACTGAAGGTACCAGAAGCACTCCCTCAGTTGTAGCCTTCACAGCAGACAACGAACGCCTTGTTGGCATGCCTGCCAAACGACAGGCAGTCACCAACCCAAACAACACATTCTACGCTACCAAGAATCTCAATGGCCATCGATTTGAGGATCCTGAAGTGAAGAAAGATACTAAAAATGTTCCTTTCAAAATTATCTGTTCCTCCAATGGTGATGCCTGGGTAGAAGCCCATGGAAAGCCATATTCCCCAAGTCAGATAGGTACATTTGTGTTGATGAAGATGAAAGAGACTGCAGAAAACTACCTAGGACATTCAGCAAAAATGCCATTATTACCGTGCCTGCTTCTTTCAATGATTCTCAGAGACAGTCCACCAAAAATGCTGGGCAAATATCTGGCCTAAATGTCCCTCGAGTGATTAATGAGCCTACAGCTGCTGCCTTCGCTTATGGCTTAGACAAATCTGAAGACAAAATCATTGCTGTGTATGACTTAGGTGGTGGAACTTTTGATATTTCTGTCCTGGAGATGTCTTTGAGGTGAAATCTACCAATGAGGACACTTTCTTTGGTGGTGAAGACTTTGACCATGCTTTGCTCCAGCACATTGTGAAGGAGTTCAAGAGAGAGACAGGACTTGACCTGATCAAAGATAATATGGCTCTTCAGAGAATATGGGAGGCCTCTGAGAAGGCCAAATTTGAACTTTCTTCTTCTGTGCAGACTGACATCACTTACCATATTTGACTATGGATGCTTCTGAGCTCAATCACTTGTACATGAAGCTAACTCGAGCTTAGTTTGAGGGCATTGTCACTGCTCTCATCAGGAGGACTATTGTCCCATGCCAAAAAGCAATGCAAGATCCTGAAGTCAGCAAGAGGGACATTGGGGAATTCATCCTAGTTGGTGGCATGAGCAGAATGCCCAAGGTTCAGCAGACAGTACAAGAGCTCTTTGGTCGAGCTCCTAGGAAAGCTGTCAATCCTGATGAGGCTACAGCTATGGGAGCTGCCATTCAAGGAGGCATGTTAGCTGGTGATGTCACAGATGTGCTGCTTCTGGATGTCACTCCCCTTTCTCTGGGAACTGAGACATTAGAAGGTGTCTTCACTAAACTAATCAATAGGAACACAACTATTCCAACTAAGAAGAGTCAGGTATTTACTACAGCTGCTGATGGTCAGAC
Source organism: Notamacropus eugenii (assembly GCF_028372415.1). Classification (NCBI taxonomy): domain Eukaryota; kingdom Metazoa; phylum Chordata; class Mammalia; order Diprotodontia; family Macropodidae; genus Notamacropus; species Notamacropus eugenii. The sequence continues at coordinate 1,117,915 of NC_092879.1, read as the reverse complement.
ACAAGTGGAAATTAAAGTGTGCCAAGGAGAGAGAAATGGCTGCAGACAACAAGCTTCTTGGACAATTTGCTTTGATTGGAATTCCACCAGCCCCACGTGGAGTTCCACAGATTGAAGTCACATTTGACATTGATGCTAATGGGAATGTACATGTTTCTGTAAAGGATAAAGGCACAGGATGTGAACAATAAATTGTGATCTACTCTTCCGGTGGATAAAGCAAAGATGACATTGAGAATATAGTTAAGAATGCAGAGAAGTATGCTGAAGAGGACAGAAGGAAGAAAGAATGTGTAGAAGCTGTCATTATGGCAGAAGGAACTATTCACGATACTGAAACAAAGATGTAAGAATTCAAAGACCAACTTCCAGGAGATGAGTGCAATAAACTAAAAGAAGAAATCTCTAGAATGAGAGAGCTCTCAGCTCGCAAAGATAGTGAAACAGAGGAAAACATCAGGCAAGCAGTATCTACTCTGCAGCAAGCATCATTAAAGCTCTTTGAAATGGCATATAAAAAGATGGCAGCTGAGAGAGAAGGATCTGGGAGTTCTACTTCTGGGGAGTAGAAGGAAGATCAGAAGGAGGGGAAGCAGTAATGTCACCAGTTGACCTTGACTGGAGTAGAAATTGGGAAAACATTTGTGAAGCTTGGGAACAAAGGGGCACAAGGACCTTTCTGAGCAGAAATGTGCAAACTTCAGTGTTACTGTGTTTTTGCAGTATTCTATATATAATTTCCTTAATGTATAAGTCTAGTGAATGTATTAGCTAATTAACATTTGACAGCTAATTCAGATAATATAGAGTTCTAAATGTTAGAAAAAAATACTATATTGCCATAAAGAATAACAAAGGGGGCCATTTCAGAGAAACATGAGAAAACTGATGCTAAGTGAAGTGAGAAGTGGAGAAGGATTTATGTAATAAAAGCAACATTATAAAGACAAACAATGTCAAGACACTAAAGAACTCTTATGAATGCAATGACCAAGTATGATTGCCGAGGACCCACGAGACTGCATATTGTGTACCTCCAGACAAAGAGGTGATGGACTAACTCAGGGTGCAGAATGAGACACATTTTCGGATGTGGCCAATAGGGAAATTTGTATGGCTTGAATATTTACTCATAGTTTTTTTTTTTTTTAATAATTGCTTAATTTTTATTTTTTTTTCATTGTAGGGAGGGAAGTGAGCTAGAAGGGAGAGAAAATAAACATTTGTTCATTGAGTAAAAGTAAAATGAAAAGCTGCATTTTTAAAGAATATAGATTCCCTGAAAACAAATAAGTAAGTGAGAAGGGGTGGATTTTGAGAAAAATCATTATGCCATCCAGTAGGTGACCTTGCTGACATACTGTTTACCAGTTGGTGGTCTCACAATGGGGTTAGGCTTTGACTCGTGGTTTCATTTAAGGGGGTCCAGGCCTTTGTAGATGACCTGACTGGATGTCTCTTGCCAGCAACTGGTGAATTGGAGGCGTGGCAGTGATGGAAAAGAAAGAAATAACAGTAGTGGGGGCTAGGTGAGACTGTACCATCTGTATATGACTGGTTTATTGATCTGAGCTTATCTGAGCAATAAACTGAGTTTATTGATCTTATATATTCTCTTATTCCCATGAGAATATTTTTAGTTTACATCTTTTATTTCCATATCTCAGTTCCTTCTGCATAACAACCTTGGGATACACAATCAGAGTCAGGATGATCTCATCCTTGCTTATCAAGACTGGGATGGTGCACCAATCCTGAGAACACCAGCCTTTACACTAGTACAAGTCTCAAGTAAAACCTGGGCAGTACTTCACATTCCGGACTCCATCAGTACTGGCCTTCTACAGTCTCTTATTCACCTGGTGATCTTTATGGGAACCTAGCATTCAAGTGGTGATCTCAGTGGGCTCTGAATCAGTGGTTTAGCTAGGGCTCTGTTATATGAGTGGGGTCTTGTGGAGTCCCTGGAACAAAAGTGGTGGTCACAGTTGGGGCCTGAGATTTCAAGTGTCACTCTCATGGGGTCAGGTGGACAAGTAGAAATCTAAATAGAGGTCTGACAATTAATTGTAAATCTCTCCATGCATGTGATGACCATGGCAGACACTACCCCTGCTTTGGGGGTCTGGCAGCTCCTGGGAGGAAGAAAGAGTGGAAGAGGCTTTGATTGGGTTTATCCTTCTAATCTCACATTCCTGGCATTGCAGTGGAAGCTGCTGGGAACTCCTCCAAGGGCATCACTGAGGAGCTAGACTCCCATGAAGATTACCAATCAGATGCCAGGGTCCCACTGAGATCTGCAGGTAGGGGCCAAGGCCCCATTAGGATCACGAAGTGGTTAGAGAAAGTATGAGGAAAACATGAAGAAAGTGGGAGAACCAAAAATAACTGCAAGAGAGAATTAGTGGGAGCAGGCACACCAAGGCTGTGTGGCCTTAGGGAACTCACTTCACCACTCTGTGCCTCAGATTTCTAATCTGCCGCATGAGAGGGGAACTGGATTCACTGTTCTCTAAGGTCCCTTTCAGTTCTGTATTCTATAGTCCTTTCCTCCTCAAACCATGTAAGTTGACCCTCCCACCTACCCTCATGGCTCCCCACCCCTAGATGAATGGAGACTACATTATTTTTATTGGTAAGGAAAGAAGGGTTCTAGGCCCCTCAATTCATCAATGGGGCCAAAAAACATCCCAGTCCTAATCTAGGTTGGTTCCAGAGTCCCCCAGTCTGTCTGGGGCATGAACAAGCAGTACATATACACTGGTTTAGATATGCTAAAGTTTATACATAAAGAAAACTGTTTGAAGGAGTCTACCCTGCAGACCTGCCCACAGAGCTGCTCCTGGGGGAACCAGGGCTGGGCAGTGAGCATAGAGTCCAAGTGAGAGTCTCTGGGAAGAGAAAATTGCCTGGGCTGATTGAAACAGTGGGAGCAGCCTTGGGGAAAGAATTGAGTTCTGCAGAGGAAGAAGGGTAGGGCAAGTCAATCCCTGTAAGTGGCAGCCCAGTCTGGTGGTACAGTAAGGGAGGAGGAAGGACTGGGAGGGCAATAAGGAGCTTCAGCTTCCAGGGCTTCAGTCCTAGAGCCATGGAATCTTCCAGTCACAGACCCCCAGAGATAGAGGGGACTGCAGATGCCTCATTCCTGCCCAGGCCTGAGCACCAATCCCCTGGACAACATTAAGGACTCACGGGCACCCAGCCAGTGCTGGAGAACTAAATGCTTTCCTCCTGGGCCAGCTTCTTCCCTGTTGGGGCAGCTGCCTCAGGGAGGGAGAGCAGTGATTTCAGCCTGATCCCCCTCCCTCCTCCCAACTACAGAGAATCCTCAGAGCCTCTCCATCATCCCTCCCCTGTGCCCACAGAGGGGGCTACAAGTGGCATCCCTGCATATCAGGGCAGCTTGTCCACAGGGATCCATCTGAGGACCTAGGGATGTCAGAGGTGGGCCTGGAACCCCAGAGAGGTCCAGTGAGTTGTCATGGTGACCCAGGTTACTAGAACCCTAGAAAGTGAGAGCGAGGATTCCAAACCAGGCCTTCTGACTCCAAACCCAATGTTCTGTCCGTTACATGGCAGCTGTCTGTCCCTTCAGGGAGTGCAGGAAGAGGCTTAAATGATGTCCAGATGTAGAGGATCTATCTACATGGGAAACCTTGGCCAGGAAGGTAACTGGAGAATGGGAAGTGGGGATGCTGGAGAGAACCTCTCCTCTCCATGAGATCAGATGTAGCCATGGTTCCCTGCAGGACCAAGGTTCAGAGGTCAATCAGGTCAGGCAGGGAGGCTGCAGGCTGAATGTCACAGGTGGGAGTAGCAGGGCTGGTTCCAGTTAGCCTGCCAGCTCAACCCTGGCTTAACGAGTGGGGCAGTGACATCGAGAGAGCTCTTAGGGGACAGTAGGGAAAGAGAATTGAATATTTAAAGATTTAAAGTGGAGGAGGTCCTTGTAGTTCATCTCAACCACAGAGAGAAGGAGGAGATTGTCAAGGGGATTCACAGAATATTTAGCAAAAAATGAGAACAATTCCATCCATGAAGTTACAAATGTGTAGGTGTACCCTTGGAGAGGGTGAGTGATATCTTTAGGCAGTAGAATTTATTGCATTTCTCATTGAGTAAGAGACACAGGAAGGTTTACTGAAAAGACAAGGGATGTGGGGCCTGAAAAGGTAGGGAATCCCTGGTCTGAAGTAGTCATCTGATCCACTGCACAGAGGAGGAGGGACACAGAGCCCAGGCTTGACTTCAAAAACTTCCTGCTACACTCAGCCCAGGCCACATACCTGGCTCTGTCACTTTCTACAGTCAAACACAATCTGATCATCTCCTCCACTTTGGCTATTCGTTCTCCTGGCACACAGTCAGTCTGTGTCTCCAGCAGGACACAAACAATGGAAGCCGCACATTTCTCCTGAGGGTAAAACCGAATGACAATTCCCAGAAAGGTCAAAATCCATAGAGAGAATCTGGTCTGGGCTTCTCCTCCCTTCTCTCTATCATCAGCAACATCTGCAGCAGCAACATCATCACCATCATCATAATCTTCCTGAAGTGATTTATTATTAATGTTTTTGTTTTCAATTTTGAGTTCCAAATTTTCTCCCTTCTTCTAGCTGCTCCTCAAGCCACTGAGTGGCAAGCAATGTGACATAATTACTAAATGTGAAACCATGTAAAACCTATTTCTATATTAGCCATATCAAAAAAAAGCAAGAAAAATTATGAAAGTGAAAAATGTACTTCAGTTTGCATTCAGAGTTCATCAGTTCTGTCTCTGGAAGAGGATAACTTATTTTCATCATGAGTCCTTTGGAATTGTCTTGATCATTTTCTAGATCAGAGAAGCTAATTTCTTCACAATTGATCATCATTACATAAATGTTTTTACTGTAGAAAATACTGTCCTATTTCTGGTCACCTCACTTTGCATGAGTTCATATAGGTCTTCCTATGTTTCTCTGAAACCATCACCCGGGTCATTTCTTATAAGACAATAGTACTCCATCACAATCATATTCCACATCTCATTCAGCCATTCTCCAGTTGAAGAGCAGTTACTCAATTTCCAATTCTATGCCACTACAAAAACAGCTGCTATAAATACTTTACACTTATAGGTACTTTTTCTTTTATCTCTTTGTGATACAGAACTGATCGTGACTGGGTCAAATGTTATACATAGTTTTATAGCCTTTTGGGCATAGGTCCAAATTGTTCTCCAGAATGGTGGGACCAGCAAACAGCTCTATGAACAATTAATTAGTGTATTTATTTTCTTTGATCCCTATGACTATTTACCATTTCTAAAAGATATGATGTGGTACCTCAGAGTTGTTTTCATTCTCATTTCTCTAAAAATTAGTGACTTAGAAATGCTTTATTTTTTTAAATTTTCTTAATTTTTTTTAAAATTTTCTTTATTTTGGGGTTTTTTTCCTTTTGCAAGCCACTTCTATACACACACACACACACACACAATTTATTTATTTTTTAGTTCTCAACATTGAATTACACAATAATTTAAATTCAAAATTTTTTCCCCACCTCTCCCCATCCCCACCACAGGAAAGCATGCATCCCATCCACCCCGTCCTCCAGTCTGTCTTCCCTTTTATTACCCACCCATAGTCCATTCTCATTTCCCTCTATTTTCCTGTAGAGCAAAAGAGATTTCTATACTCCATTGACTATATAGCTTAATTACTAGTTGCATGCTGAAACAATTTTTAAAATTCTTTCTTAAAGCTTTGAGTTCCATAGTCTCTCCTTCCCTCCCCACCCACCTTCATTGAGAAAATAAACAATTCAATACAGGTAATACATGTGTAACAATGCAAAGCACTTCCATAATATTCATGTTGTAAAAGACTAATCACATTTCCCTCTGTCCTATTCTGCCCTTCATTTATACCTTTCTCTCCCATGATCTGTTGTCCCACAATAGTGTTAGCTTCTGATTATCCCTTTCCCCAATTTGCTGTCCCTTCTATTATTTTTTCTCTCCTATCCCCTTCCCCCTTGCCTTCCTGCAGGGTAAAATAGATTTCCATATCGAATTGAACATGTGTTATTCCCTCCTTAAGCCAAATCCTGTGAGAGTAAGGCTCAGTTATTTTCTTTCACCTTCCCCTTTTCCCCTCCATTCTAGAAGCTCTTTCTTCCCTCTCGTATGTGAGATGATTTGCTACATTCCACCTTTCCCTTTCTCTTACTCCTAGTACATTTCATTCAGTGGTAAATTTTATTTTTTAGGTGTTTGCCCTTAATGTTCAGTTCACCCTGTGCCCTCTGTATATGTGTGTATGTATGTATGTATACATACATACACACACAACCACATACATATACACACATAAACATACACACATGTACATATGCTTACTTACACATATAAAATACACACACACATACACACATATATATATATATATGTATGTATATACACATAGACAGAGGGCACAGGGTGAACTGAACATTAAGGGCAAACACCTAAAAAATAAAATTTACCACTGAATGAAATGTACTAGGAGTAAGAGAAAGGGAAAGGTAGCATGTGTGTGTGTGTGTGTGTGTGTGTGTGTGTGTGTGTGTGTGTATTCCCTTTAACTACTCTAATACTGAAAAGGATTTCATGAGTTACAAATAACATCTTACTATGTAGGAATGTAAACACTTTAACTGTGATGAGTTTTCTCTTTCCTGTTTACTTTTTCATGTTTCTCTTGATTCTTGTATTTGAAAGCCAAATTTTCTATTCAGCTCTAGTCTTTTCAACAAGAATGCTTGGAAGTCCTCTATTTCATTGAAATTCCATTTTTTTCCCTGAAGTATTATACTCAGTTTTTCTGACTAGATTATTCTTGGTTTTAATCCCATCTCCTCTGACCTCTGGAATATCATATTCCAAGCCTTTGATCCCTTAGTGTAGAAGCTACTAAACCCTGTGTTATCCTCATTGTATTTCCACATTACTTGAATTTGTTACTTTCTGCTTATGATATTTTCTCCTTGACCTGATAACTCTGAAATTTGGCTACAATATTCCTAGGAGTTTTCCTTTCTGTATCTCTTTCAGGAGGTGATCAGTGACTTCTTTCCATTTCTATATTACCCTCTGGTTCTAGAATATCAGGGCAGTTTTCCTTGATAATATCTTGGAAGATAAAGTCTAAGGTCTTTTTCTGATCATGGTTTTCAGGTAGACCAATAATTTTTAAATTATATCTTCTGGATCTGTTTTCCAGGTCAGTTGTTTTTCCGATGAGATAATTCATATTGTCTTTTCTTTCATTCTTTTAGTTTTCTTTTATAATTTCTTGGTTTCTCATAAAGTCATTAACTTCCATCAGTTCCATTCTAATTTTTAAAGAACTATTTTCTTCAGTGAGCTTTTGAACTTCCTTTTCCATTTGGCTAATTCTGCTTTTTAAATCATTCTTCTCCTCATTGGCTTTTTGGAGCTCTTTTGCCATTTGGGTTAGTCTATTTTTAAAGGTGTTATTTTCTTCAACATTTTTTGTGTCTCTTTTAGCAAGTTGTTGAATTGCTTTTCATGAATTTCTTGCATAGCTCTCATTTTTCTTCCCACTTTGTCCTCCACTTCTTTTACTTAATTTTCAAAATGCTTTTTGAGCTCTTCCATGGCCTGAGAGCATATTTTTTGGAGGTTTTGGATGTAGAAGCCTTGACTTTTATGTCATCCTCTGTTGGTATGCTTTGTTCTTCTCATCCAAAATGATGGGAGAAAATACCGGTTCACTAAGAGTGTAACCTTATATAGTCTTATTTTTTTCCCTTTTGGGGGCTTTTCCCCTGCCTTTTACTTGACCTTGGGAGTCCTTTGTCAAGTGGAGGGTATACTCTAGGGACTTGTAAGTTCTCAGTTCCTCCGAGGGTGGCACAACCAAGAGAATGGAGTTTTTCTTTTCACTTGGCCCTATGCTGTGGTCCTGGGAGCAACCACAAGCATTTTTTTCTGCCCAGGATCTGTGAGTGGGGATTCTTTCACCAGAGCCTCCACCAGCTCTACTGTGCCAGTGGTCCTCCTTACTCCAGGACTGTCACTCAGAACTGAGAGCCTGATTGGCCCTTGATTCTACCATGGTCTTTAGGCAGAGGGCTCCAAAAGTGGAAGCTGCTGCCACATTGGCTGCTCCCACCCTTGGGCTGGGGCTCGGGTCGGGACTGAATACCCCCTCTCATCCAGGTGAAAGAACTTTCTTATTGATCTTTTAAGCAGCCCTTGGTGTTTGTGGGTTGAGAAATCTGGGAATCGCATTTGCTACTCGTGATTCTGTACCCTGAAGACTGCTCCAGTCCTGTCCTTGCTGCGTGGTCCCAAACTAGGCTGTGCTCCACTCCCAGCCCAGTGTGATAGACCTTTCCTGTCAGCCTTTCAGGCTGCCTTGGGCTGGAAATGTCTTTCAATCTGTTCTTTTTGTGGCTTCTCCTGCTCTAGAATTGGTGTAGAGTCATTTTTAAGGGTATTTTATGTATGGTCTATGTGGGGAGAGCTCCAGGAGATCGGTCTTTCTACTCCACCATCGTGTTTCCACCCCCTAGAACATTCTTTAACATGACTAAAGATTGCTTTGATGATTCATATCCTTTGACTATTGATCAATTAGGGAATGGCTCTTATCTTTATAAATTTGACTAAATTCCCAATATATTTGGGATAGGAGGTATTTATCAGAGAAACTTGCTGTAGAAATTTTGATATTACTTTCTTGTTTGTGGCACATTTTAATAAAATCACAGTTTCCCTGATTATCTCTTTTAATTAGGTTGATAATTGCTTTGCCTGAGGTCATGATTTATCCATTTGCCTTTTTTTACTTCAGCTCAAGCATAATAGGATTCTGCTGCAGTCCCCTTATTTTAGCTCTGTGAATGTAGTTTGGGTCAGCTGTGTTTCTTGTATACAAACATATTATTGTATTCAGGTTTCAAATCCATTATGCTATCTACTTCTCTTTCATAAGTGTGACTCATCCCTTTCAAATTTGGCAGTTATTATTAATAACTGCATATTTCTTTTCATCCCATTCTCTTCTATTATTTTCTCTTTTGGGTAAGATAGATTTCTATATAGAGCTGAGTGTATAGATATATATATATATATATACTATATATTAGTAATTGATATATATATATATAGTATATATATATATATGATATATAGTATATATATATATATATTCTTCCCTCATTTGAACTAATTCTATGGCAGTGAGGTTCAAGCATTGCCCACCAACTACCCCACATTTCCCACTTCATTTTAAAAGCTCTACCTTGTACGACTCTTTTATGTAAGGATATTTTTTTCCCATTCTATCTCTCCCTTCCCCCCTTTTTCCCAGTGTTTGTCAATTTCTCATTCCAATTTTTTTTGAGATCACCCCAACATAATCAACTCACTCCCATGGTCTCTGTCTATGTAGACCACTTCTAATTGCCCTTATGATGACAAAGATCTTAAGAGTTACATGTTTACATATGGTAATGTAATTAATTCAACCTTATTGAGTGCCTTATGATTTCTCTTTTCCGGATTATGATTTTCTGCTTCTATAGAGTAATGTGTTTAGGAATGCTGAAAAAAATTTTTCTATTTTATCAAGTGTCCCATTTCTCCCTGAATGATTATACTCAGTTTTGCTGCGTGCTTTAGTCTTCATTGTAATCCCTACTTCTTTGCCTTCCCGAATATCATATTCCATGCTCTCTGCTCCCTTTAACATGAAAGCCACTACCTCTTATGTGATCCTGACTCTAGCTCAATGATATTAGAATTGTTTCTTTGTAACTGCTTGTAATATTTTCTCTTTCACCTCAGAGCTCATTTTGTTGTCTCTTTCAAGAGTTTAATCAGTATATTTTTTTTCTGTTTCTATTTTACCTTCAGGATTTCATATAACAGGGTACTTTTCTTAGATAATTTCTTAAAATTATACCTAGGCTCCTGCTTTGATCAATGGGGTTTCAGATAGTTCAATAAGCCTTATATTATGTCTCCATCTATTTTCAAATTTATTTGATTTTCCAATGAGCTCTTTCATATTTTCTTCTATTTTTCCATTCTTTCTGAATTGTTTTATTACAGGAAGTCAATCACCCTCCACTGAAAACATGCTATGGATGGAAGGGAGAGTGTTGGCAAGCAACATCATCTTCTAGAGCCCCTATCTATGACAGTACTGAAAGCCATGGAGATTATTGAGTATACGAGCAGGAGTTGAGAGTGGAAGCTGTTGGGAAGGAAGGGATAAGGCAGAAGAAGAGAAATAGCTCACTGATGGTAATTGTTCATTTATACCAACTGTATCTCAACCTTTCTGCCAATGCTCCCATGTCTTATCATCCCTCTTGGACAGAACCCTGAAGCCCTTTTCCTTTCTGACCCTTATGCCTGCTTTCCTCCCCTTTCTTCATGGCATTGTGGGGTGGGGTAGGCCCAGAAACCCAATTCTCCAGAACAGGCTCCCTGATGTGTTCTAGGGAGTTCTGGAACTTGTCTTTTGCCCTGCCACTGGCACCCTTAGTGGCTCTGGCTTTTCCATCCAACCTGCAGACAATCTTTCCTGTATGCATTGTCATCTCCAGTTAGAGTGAGAGATCCTTGAAAGCACCGATTCTCTTTATCTACTTGTAATGGCAGCTTTTAGCATGGTTCATGGTACATAGTAAGTAAACCCTTAACCAGTGCTCATTCTTTCATTCATTCATGTACTTTTCAATAAAATTACTTGTGTTTTGAGCCTTCTGAGCCTGTGTGCTTGTCACAAAAGCTGATATTGCTGGTGGAAGTGGGAGTGGATTGTCAAGTGCTGAAGTTCCCATATTATCCGAAGGGGTGAGATTGGAGGACAGAAAACGTCAGGGACATGAGAGGTCTTTGTAAGTAAGGTAAGAGTACAGCTAATGAATCGTGTGAAAGTCCAACATTTCAGAAGCACAGGTGGTACTGGAACTGAGGAAGCCTGGCCACAAAGTCAAAATGCAAGTCCCAGGAGAATTTTGCTAATGGGAGAATGGCCAAGAATTACAAATATGTATTCCTCTTGCAGAGCCCTTGAGGGAAACTGGATAATGTATGGGAGAGAAAACAACAAGAAGAGAAGGAATTTCCAGAACAAAACTGTAGGCATGATAGAGTGTAGAGATATGGTATATCCGAAGCACTGTAAGAAGGGGCCTGAGCATTGTCCAATCTGGGCCCCTCAACCAAAAGGAGGCCCCTGAGGGAACCATTCAGTGAGAGAAGGGAACTCTAACATTGCGTGGGTGTTGCAGGATGAGAAGTGCACAGGAGACCATGGATACTCCATGTGAAGGGGGACCTATTCTCTAATGCATTTTCCATGGTAGGGCTGCATCTGAAGTATGTCATTGATTTCAGGAAAGTCAGAAGCAGTTCCTGGAATGACAAACAGCATGGATAGCCTGGGCTCCTCACCAAAATGGAGTACAAGAAGGAAAGTCACATTTGCAAAAAGTAATTTTGATTGTGAGGTGAGAGTGACTGGTTGGGGGAGATTCAGGTCTAGGCACCTGCAAGAATGCAAGGATATTTCAAGAGGAAGAGAGCCCAGGCAGAATGAAACTGCAGCTGAGGCGTGGTAGTGACATGCAATAAATCAGTCAGGCAACGAACATGTTTGAAGCAACTACTATGTGCCAGTTAATAGGCTAAACACTGGGGATACAGAAAAAGGCAAAAGACAGTCCTTGACCTCAATGAGCTCATAAATCTAACTGGGGAAGATTATGCATAAAAAGCAGAAGAAAGACAGGGAGGAGTGGAGGGGAGGGAGAAAAAATAAAAGGGAAGGGAGGGAGGGTACCTAGTATAATGTAGTCCTGCAGACAGTGAGAAATCTGTGAGGTAGATGCCTCAGGCCCTGCTCCCCCTTCAAAGACTGGATCTGGATGAAGATCATCAATGCCCACTCTAGACTCTCTCCAATTGGAGGAAGGAGGGATCCAATGGGCAGGAAGTACTGAAGAGGTGGGAGTTGCAGAAGTGATTTGATCTTGCAAGAAGATGAGCCTCTGGAGACAATGGTGAATTACAGATGACTGGAGTTTTCTGTCAGAGCAGACCAAGGGAGGACTTTTAAAACCTTTCATATATTTGTTTAGATATATTTTAGGAAATGTGTGGTGAATTTTTCCTGCTTTGGTTGGTTGTTGTCCTTCTTTTTTGAAGAGGACCAAAATGACATCAGCATTGAAAAGCAAAATTTCAGTGCGTCCACTCATGGCTAATCAGACCAATATGAGCTCAGAATGCTCTACCATATGTTGGGCACAGACAGTCCATGTGAATATTTGGTGTGAATATCCCAAATTTGTGCATGCTGCGTTTACTTAGTGCTCTCTCATTTCTGCTTTGCTCAAGGAGCACAGCACCTTTTCTTATGTGGGTATGCCAGGCTGAGCCGTCCTGTGCCAGCATCTCCCATGTTGTACAGTCAAATCCAAAGTTCTTGAGAGAGACCTTGAGAGTGTCCTTGTATCGTTTCTTCTGGCCACCATGTGATTACCTGCCCCATGCAAGCTCTCCATAAAATTGTCTTTTTGGCAAGCGTACATTTTGCACCTGAACCACATGGCCAGCCCATCAGAGATGCGCTCTCTGAAGCATAGTTTGAATACTTGTCAGTTCACCTTGAGCAAGGACTTCAGTGTCTGGTATCTTATCATGCCAGGTGATCCTCAGAATCTTCCTAAGACAGTTCAAATGGAAGCAATTAAGTTTCTTGGCATGGCGCTGGTAGACTGCCCATGTTTCACAAGCATATAACAATGAGGTCAGCACAACGACTCTGTAGACCGTCATTTTGGTAGTCAGTCTAATACCTCTTCTCTCCCAAAACTTTCTTCAGAGCATCCCAAACACTGAGCTAGCTCTGTCAACACGTGCATCAACCTCATTGCCAATGTGTACATCCCCGGAAAGTACACTACCAAGGTGAATGAACTTATCTACAGCATTCAAAACTTCTCCATTTGTTGTAACTGATGATTCCACATATGGATGGTGTGGTGGTGACTGATGGAGCACCTGTGTTTTTTTGGTGTTAATTATTAGACCAGTGTCAACACCAACTTTACAGAATATATGAAAATCGTATCTGTAAATGAATACCGTATGAATTTGAACCAGCACTATTACACATGAACACAATAATTATATCTTGCCCTAACATGATTAATGAAGTTTTGCTATTGGAGGCAGAATTTCTGGGACTATAATTTTCTGTACTTCTCAGTCTTGATTTCAAGTTTCAGTGTCTGACTTCTCATAAGGCCACTAGTAAAAATGGCAACAGCTCAAGGGTGAGTGGCATCTGTGAACTCACACCAATGGATGTCTGTCTCTTGGGAATAATTGGGGGGGTGACCCTAGGAAGACTCAGGTAAGGATGCTCTTGACTCAGTTTCCCATAAAAGACCCTTTTCCATCTGGCTAATTCTGAGCCTGGCTGTGACATGCTTTCAAACAATTTGGCTGTTTGTGAATCATACCTGAAATCAAACAGAACTAATGAATAGTATAAATACTGCCATATTCATCTTTTTCTCTTCACATAGCAAATTCCATTGATAAGGGCAAGTGTACAATGGTGCCTCATTATTTTCATTGTGATAAACATAAGAAATAAACCCTATGAGGAATCATTTAAGTTGTCATTTAAATTACAAATAATGGAGACCACGGGGCCTTTCAATTTATGGGTATTTAGTTCATGGAAGATGGATATGATGACATCCTTTCCTTGTGTCAATATAAGAACATCCTCATTGGGAGGAACCTAGTAGGATATGTGACACAGATTTCAAAAAGTGGATTAAGAATTTTAAGTGGATTAAGAATTTCGCTGATAATTGTGAAGAGGGTGAAATTATTTTCCTTTTGAAACATCTCTCTGATAATTTTTTGAGGACTCATTTTCCAATTCAGGCCCTCAGCATGTACAACTGAAATTCCTCGATGATTCTGATGACCTATATGGTCTTCATTTGATGTTCCTCATATAGCTCTATGTTATACTAAGTTTGTATTGTCTTCCTATATGCTCTTAGAACTTAAAACTTGCAATTCCCTGAGTTCAGGAAAAGATGTGTCCACTTCTCTCAAGTATCTGGTAGTTTACGGGAATGACTGAATAGCACACTATTGAGCTATGGGACATCTAGCAGAAAACCGAATGTGATTCACCTGATCATTTACTTTGGCTAATTTGGCTCTTATCATTATTGCGAATTAAAGAAAGTCATTCAAGAGTCTTACTCTGATCAGATGACATTTTGGTTTTGAGGGTAGCCATAAGTGATGGTTTCTGTCCACATTCCCCTAAAAGAGGAGAAGCCAATAGTCGAATTAGACTAAAGCAAGTTGTACTCTTGCTAAATTACATGTGTTGTTGAAAAGATTCTAAAAGCATTAAGATAATTAGGAAACAGATGTATTATCTTAGTCTGGCAGCAGGACTCCATCTGAAAAAGGTTCATAAGTTCTATACTTAATAGAGGAGACAGGTAAGATCTTGACTTCAAAATCTCCTTGATGCAACCATTCTGGAGAACAATTTGGAACTATGCCCAAAGGGCTACAAAAATGTGCATACGCTTTGAGCCAGTTATATCGCTTCTGGGACTGTATCTAAAAGTCATCATAGAAATGGGAAAGGGTCCTACATGTACAAAAATATTTATAGCAGCTCTCTTTGGGATGGCCAAAAACTGAAAAACAAGGGAATGCCCATCAATTGGGGAATAGTTGAACAAATTGTGGCATATGAATGTAATGGAATACTATTGTGCTCTAAGAAATGATGAAAAGAAAGACTTCAGAGAGGCCTGGAAAGCCTTATATGAACTGATGCTGAGTGAAAGGAGCAGAACCAGGAGAACCTTGTACACAGCAACAACCACAGTGTGAGAGGAATTTTTCTGGTAGACTTAGTCCTTCATTGCAATGCAAGGACTTAAAAAATTCCCAATGGTCTCTTGAGACAAAAATCCCTTCCACATCCAGAGAAGGAACAATGGAATTAAATTGCAGAATGAAGCAGACCATTTTCTTTTGTATTACATTTTCTTTTCCTCTGTTTTGTTTTATGGATTCTCTCATTCAATTTAATTCTTCTATGCAACATGAATAAGGTGAAAATATATTTAATAGGAATGTATGTGTAGAACCTATATAAGATTGTACACCATCTCAGGGAGAGAGTGAAGAGGGAGGGGGGAAGGAGGGGAAGGGAGAAGAAAAAGTCTAAGATATATGGAAGTATTTGTAGAACACTGAAAACAAAATAATTTTATAATAAAAAAAAGCATTGAGGTAATTAGGAAGCAGAAGTATAATCTTAGGCTGACAGCAGGACTCTATCTAAAAAAGGTTGCTAAGTTCTATACTTAATAGAAGAGACAGATAAGATCTTGACTTTAGGAGAAGTTCAGATTTGATTTAATGTTGTGTCTTGTTTAATGTGTGTGTGTGTGTGTGTGTGTGTGTGTGTGTGTGTGTGTGTGTGTTTGAAACTAAGTTTAGGAATATATTTGGGCTGTGGGTAAAGCAGGTATGGGTCATCACCCTTATTTCACAAATGGAAGAAACCCATTCTGTGAAGGCATAAGTTTGGCTAAGAGTCACTTTGTTACTTGTGAATCTCAGGCTGACACAAAGCTGGGGATAAGGTAGGTAGGTGGGCGGCTTGGTTTGTCTTTTGTTTAACCCCACAATCATAATTGAAGACTCCCAGAACCCCTAGCTCTATGGGGAACCTGTCCCCCAGCTTCTGGGTTCTTTTCCTATGAACCTTCATCACATAAAGCTTGGCGATCAGAAGTGGGAGAAACCAGGATGGAAGCCAGCTAGCCTGGCATGCAAGAGAGACACAGGCTCAAGTTCTGTGTCTGCCCCTTACAGGTTCTGTGACCTTGAACATATCCCTGTCCTCCTTTGGATCTCAATTACCCTTTCTCTCAAATGAGGAGGTGAAACCAGATGTCCTCTGAGGTCTCTTTTAGGTCTCCATTCTGTCCAAACATACAAGTTCATTCAGATTCTCCCCTCATGATCATACTTTCCTCTTCCTCCCCAGTACTAAAATTTGCACTCCCCCCCATCCCCGCTGAGAAAACCCTGTTAATCTAACACTTTTTTTTTGAGTAGTCACATATCACCAAGTTCTGCCCTTATTCTAGCCCTAAAGATTGGAATAAATATTCCTGGACGAGTCAACTGAACCAGAGGTGCCCTCTCCCCACTCCCGGACCCCATGTAACAGGGATTGTCAAACCTCAGAACCCAAGGTGGTGGAAGCGCAGAGTTCCATAAGGACTACTTCTGGACTGTTTCCCTACCGTGGACAGCAGTGCTGTGCTCTGAGGCTTGATTTACTGGCCTCTTGACTCCCTTGTTCAGGAGACTGAGCCTCACATGGGCTTTGAACTGGTCACCAGGCATCTCTTGCCTCTCAGATATCCACTCCAAGCTCTCTAGGGTGTCAGGGAGCCACCAGCCAAGCAGACCTGAGTCTGGGCAAGGCGGACCCTTCCCCTGAGTGCCAATGGCCTAGGACAATGATGTCATCACCTACCTTTGTGAGATAGGAGTTCCCTTCCAGCCAACACTGCCCCTCCCTTCCCTCATTCTCTTCAGGCATCCCACCCACACTTCCCGAAGTCACCATACCTTCCGCACAGCCGCATTCCTACCCTCTCGGACTCATTCCCCCGCCCCCTCACCGTTGCCTACTTGGCTAGTGCAGCCAGCGGGATTATTTGACTGTTGCCATTTGGGGAGCAGGACATAAAAGGAGAGGACCACAGGGACCAGGGCTGACGCTCTGTGTCTGTCCAGAAGGATTTAAGTCCTTTTCTTCAAAGCACTGTGCTTTGTATACTCTTGTTCATGAGTGCTCAAACCTTTCTTCTGTATATTCGTGTAAGGGAATTCCATTCTGTCCATTCCATCCTTCCATTCTGTCTCTCTATTCTTCTTTGTGAGTATTGGATAATTCTCTTCATAATAGTATTTTGGGAGATTGTGTGTGTGTGTGTGTGTGTGTGTGTGTGTGTGTGTGCGTGTGATTACATCATCTTATATATAGGAAAAAACTCATATTTCATTTATATATATTTTCTTCATTTATATGTTCTTATATACACCTATTGAGTGTATCGCCTATTATATATAACTTCATAATTATGTAAATGAATATATAGACAATACACTACAACTCATATATATGATGATAAAGAATATATTCGTGTCAGTAAGTACTGAAATACTTCCTCTTCATTACTATGTACATGAAATCTTTTTTCATAAATTTCATTTGTATAACATAAATTTTATCTCCTCAAGAACATTAGTAACTGCTCTGTCTTCTCCTACATATATGAGTACTCTCTATTCATATCTATGAGGATCCACATTTTCTCTATCCATTTATTTACATATGCATACATGTGTGAGTATACATTTCCTCTCTATTCATATACACTAATTCTATATCCTTTGTATATGCCTAAAAGTATTCCACTGCTTCTCTTCCTTTAAGAGAATATAGAAAAACTCTTGTCTGTTTACATGCAAAGTATATCACTAATCATATGCAGGAATATAGATAGAGAATAAACTACTGGTCCATGCAAAAATATGAACTGAATGGGTATTCATAAATAAAGCACTCATGTAGGAGTTTAGAAAGAGTATGTAAGTGCTCATATATGCAAACATGTAAAAATATATGAATAATCATATATGAGTCAAAAAAGAACAGATACAATACTTATAGCATTGATTATGTGCACTTCTGTGTGTGTGTGTGCGTGTGTGTGCACGTGTGTGTGTGCATGTGTGTGTGCGTGTGTGTGTGTGTGTGTGTGTGTGTGTGTTAGCAGAAGTTTTACCGAGCCAGTCTCTAACCTGAGAATGCTTGGAGCTGCACAGAGTACACTTAGAGACTAGAGTACCAGTAATCAAGTAGTTTAATTAAGCAATTTCAGAGTGAGGAAATGTTTTCTTAACTGAAGTAAAAGTGTCGCTTATATACTTAAATCACAACAGGGGAAGCACAGGGCAAAGGTGGATTACAAACAATTGTTTAGTGGTTTCCCATGAGAAAGTCACACCACACACTAATTCTGGAGTCAAGTCTTTGGGGGTTGTGACCACCTCCCCTAGAGCACCGAACCAGAGTTCTGTGATGGGAACGCGTTGTTCAATCTTTGATTAGCTTCACTGAAGGTGCAGTGATTGTGAGCATTGTCAGAGTTTTGATGAATCAGTTTAAGGTGCATTGCAAGCTCTGACTTCCAAACAAGGAAGTCAACTCTTTGAAAAACTAAATTATTAATATATTCATTACACATCTATTGATTAATATGAAACTTATCAGTTCTCTTCTCAGTACCAATCTTGAGTATATGGAAGAACCCATGTATACTGATTCATTTGTAAGAGGATATGTGAGTACTAATACATGAACATCAAGGGACTATGGAGGAATATTCATACGTAAAGACAACATATCAGATGTATGGTTGTAGGGAGAGAAGAGGTGATTACTCATACATGTCAAAATAAACATGGAAAATAGAAATGCTCATCTAAGAGGAGATATGTCTAAATATTCCATTTTTTCCCATGCAAGTTCCTTTTGGAGTTAAGGTTTTCACATTTATTTGTCTTTCTCTGCCCAATGTCTCCACATCCCAAGTCAATCAGATGCTTCTGAAAGCACTACTGGGAAGTCCTTTTGTCTGCTCATCATGATTAACAATTAATAAAGATCAAGTTTTTGTGTGTGAAATTATTTTTTAAATTTATTATTATTATTATTATTTTCATTTTTAATGTTCTACAATCACTACCATAAAACTTAGATTTTTTCCCCCTACCTACCCATCACCACTCCCCTCCCTCCCCAAGACAGCATACAATTCTATATAAGATCTACACATACTTTCCTATTGAATATGTTTTCACTATAGTCATGCTGCATAAATGAATTAAAATAAATGGAAGAAATCATATAACAAATCAAAACATAATGCTGTGTGTGAAATTATTGTATCGGAGGTGTGTGCAAGTGTGTGCCAAAGTGTGCATAAGTGTGGGAGAGTATGTTTTTCAATATTTCTCTGTGTGTGGTACCATATCCAGCATGTCCAATGAACACCTTTTTGTCCATTAACTAGGAATTCTCCCTAGACAGGAAAGACACCTTTTGTACACTGACAACTCCACGTCCCAGGAAATGATTAAAATAAGGTTGTGAGTGAAGGAGCTAGGGGTCATCCACCTTATTTCATACGTGGAAGAAACCCATTCAGGCAAGGTACAGAATCTGCTCAGTCTCATCCTGCTTAATATGCTTCTCATGCTGGCTCAACCTTGGTGATGGGGTGGGGGCTCATTATGCCCTTCACTTAACCCCACAGTCCTAATTGAAGACTCCCAGAACCCCCAGTTCTAGGAGGATCCTGCCCAGCGTCTTCCCAGGAATAATCAAACTTAGCTGTCAGATGAGGAAAGGTCCAAGATGGAAGCCGGGCAGCCTGGCAGGCAAAAGACACCTGGGAGCAAGGTACTGGTCTGCCCCTTACTGGCTCTGTGATCTTGGCCACATCCTTTCCCTCCTCTTGAACTCAGTTAACTTTTTCTCAGATGAGGAGGCTGGACAAGAGGAACTCTGAGGTCCCTTTTAACCGTCCATCCTATTCAAAACTACAAGCCCATTCAGACTCTCTCTCACCATGACTCTATCCCCCCAAAACCACTCCCCCCTATCCTTATGCTCTGACACCACTGAGAGATCTGTGCTAGTCTCATCTATTCCCTTGGGGTCGCCACCAGTTGGGAAGCTCTTCACTTCTTCTAACCCTAAAGATTCAAATAAAATCAATGGTTCTTCCTGGGCCTACCTCCTGAAGCAGAGGTGACCTCACTCCCACCCACAAGGATTTTTAGACCTCAGAACTCAGGGGGCGTGGAAGAGCAATGTCCAAAGGGACTAGTTGGGGACTGGTTCCAAAGCATGGGCAGGAGTCCTGGGGTCTGGGGCTTATGTTTCCGGACCACTTGTTTCCCATGCTCAGGAACCTGAGCCTTCATGGTCTTTGACCTAGTCCTCTGACATCTTTTGCCTCACAGATATCCACTCCCAGTCCTAGGTGTCCTCAGGGATTCAACAGACTAGGGGTTTTATGGGACTTATAAGGTAAGGCAGATGAGGAATTTTATGGTTCCAGAAAGCTCTGTGATATTTTGGGACAATCAGCCTCATGACTCGTTCACCTTCAAAGTCCGGTCATTATTAGAGAAGGATTTCTTAAGATCTAATCTGACCTCAGAGTTAAACTCAGTAAATTAATAACTAAGTAAATTCAGTAACTCAGAATTAATGGGAAAAGCAAAAAAAAAAAAAAAAAAAGGAAGATGACTCTTTCCTATTGTCAAAGGAAAGGGGAAGCGCCACTCCCACCTTGGGTCCCTAAGGTTGGATAAGCCAAGTGGCTAGTCCGAGGCTAGAAAGTAGCACGCCTCAGATTTGGGTAAACTTGCTTTGTTAAAGTGGTAGTCTCTATGTAAAGTGTATCAAACTGGTATGTGGAGTTCCTAAGCAAGGAACTTGTTTTGGTGGTAAATCATCTCTAGTGATTGGCTTTTAGAACAAGTTTAAGATGTAAGTCCTGGTTAAATTTTTGGTTAGTGAAACCTGCCTTCTGATGGAAAAGCCTCTAGGACAATCCTCAGAGAAGAATGTGACTGTTACAGGCAGAAGTTTTCTTAGGGGACAATCCTGTCCTTAGCATGGGATGGGATCTTTCTGGCACAGTTTCTCCATTGTGTTCTTCTGAAAAGGAATGTTTTTCCACCTGACTATTTCTGAGTCGGGCTATATAAGGTAGAGATGATATCTTATTAGGTCCTTGCTTTTCATCTTTATGACTTGTTTCTGTAAGTCAAAACAGATGGTTTAAATTGGTACTCTTGTATAGTCTCATGAAAGATAAAATCCCTGAAATAGGACATTCTTTTCCAGGGGTGGCCCCAGGTGGTCTGGGGGTTCCAGGGATGGTCTTGATGGGAGTGGCCAGTAGCCTGGAGATTTGGATTGATAGGATTAAGCGTGGGAGGTAGAACAGAGATTTGGGCATAGTGATAGCTTATGGGCCTCAAGAGAGCCAGATCAAGTGGGGAAATCCAAGGGGGCTTTCAGTGTGAGGTTTTCCAGGGCCATTTAGACAAATGGAACAAAAACATGAGGTCCTTGTAGGTTTCAAAGTGATGTAAAAGCAATTATGTATTAATACAATTGACTGAATTAATTACTGAGACTAAATCAGAGACATATTCAGTTTGGGGAAAAGAATTTCAGTGTAGTTTCTTAGTCAGGTAACCTCTGGTAATATTTTGCATTGATGGAAAAGTTAAATGCTTCTGTTTTAATTTGAATTCATTTCATGAACATGAGTTGAAGTTACTGTTTGAACTTATCATTTGTATAACTCATTCTTTCAGATTGTGCATGGTTAGAAAGGGATGGAGAAGCTTGGGAAAGAGATGTGAATCTATTAGAGCAATATGTTATTATTTTAATGGTAAATTCGATTTTATCATTGCTATTTAATCAGGAACTAGAACAAGTATAGAAAGGCATGCAAGTTACTTAAGATGTGCTTGAAAGATGTTCCTTAGTCAATATGAAATTATAGTCATATCTGAAACTGATTATTAGAGCTTGCTATTTTAAGATTTTATGGAATTATTAACTGACTGTTCTTATGAGTCCAACTCCAGGTGTGGATATGAAAAAAGGCTGTCTGAGCCACTGATCAATGATGCTAGCGAGCCTCTGAGATGCTGGTGTTAACTGAAAAAAAATGATATCTCATGGGAAGGTTGTGAGAACACTGTTCAGCCTGAGCTGAGGTAAGATTCTCCTGACTCAATTTCCCCACTGACTCCGGGAAGAGTTGAAGTCTGGCTAAAATTCCAATTGACTATCTACTTCTGCCTGTAATTGACATGAAGGTAGGGAGAGGTTGTTTCCCTGGTGTGTCCCTATTCTTAATGGCAAATTCATATAATGAAAAGTTTTGTAAGCATAATTCCATATCTATTAAGTAATAAGTTGGTGGGGGAATATCTAAGGTTAAGATGTAAGTCTACGATTAAGCTAGTAGTCTTAGAATTTTAGACCAACAACAATAAGTTGGGATCCTTTAATCTTTAGTAAGAGTATGGAGACAGTTAGATTGAGGCCTTGAGAAGTTAGCATACTTAGATAATGTTATTCTTGTCTCAGTTGGTTAATGTTAAGAGAAGAATGTAAATGGCAGAAGTTGTCATTGTTTTATTATGTGATATGTACTGTGTTTAAAAAAATGATTGCTTATTGTATTTATGTATGTACTGGAGCCTTATTAATTATTATTGAGTAATTCCTTAGTGGAAATCTCATCCTCCTTATGGGGGGGGGGGATCAATGTAAAAACTGTGTTGTAATGTGAATTTCTTAAACATGACATTTGGCTAGAGGTCTAGTTTTTGATTTCATAAGAATGTTAAGGGTAAAAAGCTTGGGAATGGTAATCTAAAATTGTGTCAAGGTCAGTTTTTGTAGGAGAATGGACATCTAGATTTCTACAGGAAGATAAAGGGAAGAAGATGCAGACATGCTGTGTTGAAGTTGAACAAGCATCCAGATCAGAAAACTGCATCAGATGATGTTCCACCCCAGACTGCTGCATGAGATGGAACTTCTAAAAGAACAATTCATTGATTTACCTGTGTCTTTTGAATCTCTGTATCCGTACTTATAACAAGGGGACTGCCCCCTTGTAATTTGTCAATGCTTCGTCTGACTTTGCTCCCTTCTCTTATTTATTAACAGGGGAGATAAATGAAGGAAAGAATTCATATGGAAAAGAAAGTGAGGAGGTATAGGTCGAATTTAGGTGTGGAAACAAAAATTTTAATAAAGGTAAAAAGGGAAGAGTTTGTGGGAAACAAGGAAGGAGTTCTGTTTTCACAAGGCTAAAACTCATCCCAGCTTTAAGTGATCAGAGTTGTGACCTATCAAGGTCGGTTAAATGGTCAGAAACTTGTGAGCAGGCTTGACAAGTTGTTTGAGGGAAAGCCCATCAGAAAGAACATGAAGTCACATGGCCAATGATGGTGTGGCAGGAAGCCCAAAATTTGGAATGGTATGAAGGGTTTGCATTGGTCTGAGCAAATTGTAGTCTTCCTGTAACCTTACTTTGGAGCTACCCATTCATTCAGGAGGAATGAAGGTAGACGGCACTCCCTCCTCCAGAAAAGAAGAGTGGGGTCCACTTTGGCCAAAGCATTCAATTCCTCTGAAGTTGCTGTAATAAATACTCCTTGATACCTTTTTATGTGTCAAATGTGTTTCTAACAAGGTCATACAAAATCTCACATTTTACAAGCTGTAAAATAAAACAGAAACAAAACAAATAAATAAAAATAAAGATACATTAGAGAAAATGTATCTTGCAATTTCCATTCAGAGTTCAAGAGTTCTCTCTCTGGATATGGAGATCATTTTTCATCATGAGCCCTTTGTCTTGGATTATTATCTTGATCAGAGTAAGTCTTTCACATATCATATTTGTAACTCGAGGCTTTTCTCAGATTTAGGTAGTTGGAAGG
The DNA here is from genome assembly GCF_028372415.1 of Notamacropus eugenii. Taxonomy (NCBI): domain Eukaryota; kingdom Metazoa; phylum Chordata; class Mammalia; order Diprotodontia; family Macropodidae; genus Notamacropus; species Notamacropus eugenii. Next base: position 1,094,208 of record NC_092879.1, on the reverse strand, counting down.
ATTATATACATATAGACAGATAGCACAGGGTAAGTTG